>NC_089316.1:18327946-18400446 GCF_036669915.1 Pocillopora verrucosa | reverse complement strand
TAACAACAACTTTCTCTAATCACGTTGTGAACGACTTTGCATCGTCCATTTATTTCCAAAAACAGGTAATAATAACAATAATCTTAAATTTAAAGTGCGTGGAGTTCTTAAGAACAAAAACAATTTTTGTTTAAAAAAATTTAAAAACCTTCAAGGCCTCAAGTTTTTCGTTAAGCGTTGACTCCTACGACATTTTTGCGACAAAAAGCTTTGTACTTCAACCCAAATTTGTCTACATTCGCGTTTGAGTCTTGTATTTTTCAAGTAGTAGGTCTTGTTACTTTCTTATCGTGGGAAACGTGAGAAGAGAAAACAAAGCCCTTGTTTAATGTTCAAAGTAAATCCTGGACCGAAAAGGCCCAAAAGTCGTCTCAAAATTAAGAATATATATAATCTTGAGCGTGACAAAGAGTCGTGCTTTGCCCAGCCTTCAATAATTTGAGGCTGCAAGATTTTAGATAAAAATAGAATATGAAAGTAGTCTAAAAAAAAAAACTTTTAACAGAAACTTTCTCTGAATCCCATTGTGAACGACTTTACATTGGCGATTTTTTTTTTCATAAATTAAAGGCTATTACTTAACCAAGCCTAAAAAACGAAAACCGAAAAAAAGATTAAAAAATTAATAAGTATATTATTAAAATGCACTCGAGTTATTGAGAACTAAAGACATTTTCGCAAAAGAAAGTTTACAAAAAATCAAGGCGTTATGTTTTCAGTTAAACGTCGACTCCCTTGCGACATTTTCGTGTCAAACAGCTTTATACTTCAACTCAAGTTTGTCTACATTTGCCTTCAATGATTGCGGAGCCGCTGGAACTTGTTTATCCCTTGGTTTCAACCTTACCTGACTACCGAACGTACTCGTAGTATATAGAAAAACAGTGAGATAATGTAGCACAAAGGGATGAATGTAACTCCTATTACCCTGCAACGATTACAAGCGCAAATCTCGCGTCTCTCTTTGCTCCGGGAGGCGAAAAGCTAAACAATAAACCATACCTTTTTATTGATTTACCGTCGTACACAAACCACTTGGGACGTTGAGAGAACACGAAAAAAAAAGTTTGTAAACGACGACTTTCTACTAAACAATACTTCAATTTGGAAGGAGAAAAAAAATCACGGAAGTCCACCTCTGTGCATGTTCAAAGACTTAGGTTTCTCGTATGGAAACCTAGACTAGGCAGCGCGTCAAACAGTTATAACACAGGAAATTGTCCTCATACTCCCCTGCCAAGATCTGTCTATTCCACACATTCTGTATCATTAGTTCAGTGCTTTTCCCTTTCAAACTTCTTTTAGTATCTTAACCTACCCTACCCCCCACCAAACAACAAATCAATATCGCCTGGCCTATGATGTGGTCTACACTACATGTCAGTTTGTATCGTAAAGCCTTATGTATTACAACAAAAGGTGGTTGGAGGAGAGGAAGGGAGTAGAGAGGAATTTTAAAGTGTTCAGTTGTTTTCAATGCCTCCAATAAAAAAAAGAAACCCTCAAACTTATTTTGTTCTACGAAATAGCTCGTTATCTTGCCGAACTAACTCTTGAAAAAGAAAATTTTAACAAATTGCTTGGTTCACGGAAACTCGTTTGCGAGATCAATCAGAAAAATTGCAAAAATTGCAAAAAATTACGAAAAATGTCTAAGCTATTTCAAATACGTTCTCCCTTTATTTCATATTGTTAGGAAGAACCCGCTCAAGAAACTCGAATATCATGTTGATTCCCATGACGACATTGAAATTCATTCTGCTGAAAATAATAGATTTATGAATGGCTAACTCATAGATGGATGTCTCAAAAGATAACTACGCTGATAACTAAATAATGGAGTTGACAGATTTACCTGAAAATATAAATACGTTGCAGTAGCAGCAACCCGGGTTCTTACCAAAAACATCTGTAGCCATTTGAAGATATTGGTGGTAACGATAAGATGTTTATATCAGTAATGCGGCTGAACACTTGTTACACGTACTATAACTCTCGTCATTTCTTGACAGATACTTGGGCAACAACCAGTTGGAGAATTTGCCAAAAGACATATTTATGAACAATACCAATCTAATAGGGCTGTAAGTCAAAAATGTTGACTATTCTTTCTAATTTTAATCATGCAGGCCATGTAAAGAGACGATGAGGGGAAATTACAGGGATAATTGTAACAGTTATAACATTGAAATAATCCGACATATTCACCAAAGTCACAAAGTGTATTATTGTTTTAAAAATATCAATAGCTAAGGCTAGGCTTTTTATGTCATCAATCAGACAAACTTTATGATGTATCCACCCAGTCCATCAGTTCTCAGCCTAACTAGCCTCCGAGCATTAGTGTGGAAGGAAGGGGCGGGGAGGAAGGTTGGGCAGCCATATTTACTTTTTAAATATAGACTGATTGACGGAATCCGCGTAATTTGGTCCGAATGTTGCTAGAACAATGAAGCATTAAAAAAAAAAGATATTGGTGCTTTTTTTTTCTTTTTTGCCGCAAATACTTTTATTTATTTTCTTTTTGGTGCTTCAGCTTGGCAGCTCAATTTAAGGAAAATGAATTAGAATATGGGAAAATGCTGACACACTTCGGCGTTTGATTCTTTGTGATTTAAGTAATGACAATTTTTTTCTCTCTTTTTTTCTCTCTTTGCTCCGGGAGGCGAAAAGCTAAACAATAAACCATACCTTTTTATCGATTTACCGTCGTATACCAACCACTTGGGATGTTTAGAGAACGCGAAAAAAAGTTTGTAAACGACGACTTTCTACTAAACAATACTTCAATTTGGAAGGACAAAAAAAAATCATGAAAATCCACCTCTGTGCACGTTCATAGACTTAAGTTTCTCGTATGGAAACCTAGACTAGGCAGCGCGTCAAACAGTTATAACACAGGGAATTTTCCTTATACTCCCCTGCCAAGATCTGTCTCTTCCAGACATTCTGTATCATTAGTTCAGTGTTTTTTTCTTTGGAACTTCTTTTAGTATCTTTACCTACCCCACCCCCAACATACAACAAGTCAATATCGCCTGGCTTATGATGAGGTCTACACTACATGTCAGTTTGTATCGTAAAACCATATGTATTACAACAATAGGTGATGGGAGGAGAGGGAGGGAGAAGAGAGGAATTTTAAAGTGTTCAGTTGTTTTCAATGCCTCCAATAAAAAAAAGGAACCCTCAAAATCGTTTTGTTCCACGAAATAGCTCGTTATCTTGCCGAACTAACACTTGAAAATGGAAATTTTAACAAATTGCTTGGTTCACGGAAACTCGTTCGCGAGATCGATAAGAAAAATTTCAAAAATTCCAAAAAATACGAAAAATGTCTAAGCTAATTCAAACGCGTTCTCCCTTTATTTCATATTGGAAGGAAGAACCCGCTCAAGAAACTCAAACATCATGTTGTTTTTCATGACGACATTGAAATCCTTTCTGCTGAAAATAATAGATTGACGAATGGCCAAGTCATCTATGGATGTCTTCAAAGACAACCACGCATGATGACTAAATAATGGAGTTGACAGATTTACCTGAAAATATAAATACGTTGCAGTATCAGCAACCTGGGTTCTTATCAAAAACATTTCTAGCCACTTAAAGATGTCGATGGTAATGATAATACGTTTATATCAGTAATACGGCTGAACACTTGTTACACGTACTATAACTTTCGTCATTTATTGACAGATACTTGGGCAACAACCAGTTGAAGAATTTGCCAAAAGACATATTTATGAACAATACCAATCTAATAGCGCTGTAAGTCAAAAATGTTGACTATTCTTTCTAATTTTAATCATGCAGGCCATGTAAAGAGACGATGAGGGGAAATTACAGGGATAATTGTAATAGTTACAACATTGAAATAATCCGACATATTCACCAAAGTCACAAAGTGTATTATTGTTTTAAAAATATCAATAGCTAAGGCCAGGCTTTTTAGTCATCAATCAGACAAACTTTATGATGTATTCACCCAGTCCATCAGTTCTCAACCTAACTAGCCTCCGAGCATTAGGGTGGAAGGAAGGGGCGGGGAGGAGGGTTGGGTAGCCACTGGAGGGTTATATCTTCCATGCCAGGAGAAGGGAGTTCGTACACTCGCGCTTCATTCCAAATCTTGGATAAGTTCGTTACGGAAAATAAACGAGGGAAATGAATTGAAAAGAATTTTTCCGTGTTTACATTCTTTAAGAAGTGATACAAACCCTCAAATGCGTCAAAGGTTTGCCTCGTGTTAAGATAAGAATATATTAACACATAAAAAGCTATTTACTTTTTAAATATAGACTGATTGACGTAATCCGCGTAATTTGGTCCGAATGTTGCTAGAACAATAAAGCATAAAAAAAAAAAGATATTAGTGCTTTTTTTTTCTTTTTTTGCCGCAAATACTTTTATTTTTTTTTTGGTGCTTCAGCTTGGCAGCTCAATTTAAGGAAAATGAATTAGAATACGGGAAAATGCTGACACACTTCGGCGTTTGATTCTTTGTGATTTAAGTAATGACGATTTTTTATATTTTTAATGACCTCGGTATTTAGCGCTCAGTATTAAGTATTTCAGTAATTTATAAGTTATTGTAAACGTAGTACTCAGATGCAAGACCACATAAGCACCAGCTTTAACAAATATCGTGTTGAAATAAAGTGGATGTGGGTATACAAACAAGAGTGACAAAGATTTTGTCGTTTGAGACTTACACGGAAGACATTGAATTGGAGAAAATTAGTTTGATTATATCACAAGATACTACTCAGTTATTAGGTCAGGTGACATGTCTAGAGAAAAATATTAATAAATATATATCCGAGAAAAAATATTAATAAATTAACGAAACAAGGCTTTGTTGCAAAGTAGATTGTTAATGAAAAATTGTCAGAAGATTTAATGAGGTCCTTCGCGTGCGGATAATATAAATCCCGGTTACTTAGACAAGAGAAAAAGAAATAGAAATCTCTTCTCTCTTGTTGTTAATTCAAGACCTTTAAAGGGAGCATGGCCGAAAGAGTCGGGGGTAAAGTGGGGCGGGAGCCCAAAAACTATTTATGACGGATGAAAAAATTATTCAAACATGAAGCAACAGGATAAATTACGGAAATCAATAACGCTTCAATTATACTATGACAAACTATGTGCGAAATTGCTAAAATCAGCAAATATGGCTTTTTCACGGCACAAAGCATTCATTAGTCTATACGTTGATTGCTTATCATCATCATTACTAATTTTAGGGGATTGTAAAGTCACACGCTGCGTGTCGGTTGACATTTGTTTCAAGTTCCAGCGTGCTACGACTTCGGCTTCTACAGACGAGAAAGGCTGCACTCTCGCTTGAGAGAAAATATCAATAGCTCTATCAAACTAAAAACTGTGTTTCTATCCCGAAAATAAAATTAAAATAGTGTTGTCGTTGTCACTTACCGCCATCGAACATTTCCATGCAGAACTCCCTAAGACTAACATCTGTTGCGTGACCCGCAGGCTTTTTGTAGGAGTTATTCAAGCCCGTCGTTCCTGCTGTCTGCTAAATAACAATTTCAGAATAATCTGCAGATCTCTATGATTATTTGCTTCCTTCGATCGTAAAGTATCTGCGTTTTTTCTCAAGCATTCTATTATTACATGTAAATCTACATTTCTCTCGATCGAGCGTTGCCGGCGTTTAATTGCATGACTTGTAAAATTGATTAAGAATGAGAAATTGCGGATTTTTCGGCCGGAATTGCTTTTGATTTCTCAATTGATGTTGTTGCAAACACAGCTTTTGGGAGTTACGAAACAAAAAAAACTTAACGGACCTAGTTTCATGTTCTAATGGAAATAAATAGCAAATAAAAACACATTCTCTTGAGGAAAAAATTCATAAATAACAGGGGTTCTTTCAAGAAACAAATATTGATAGAAAAGTTTTCAGTTCTGGTCAATATTGACTTTTCATAGCCTACTTTCAGGGAACGCGTTGACGGAATTAAAATAACATACATGTGTGATAATGCAGGAAAGAGAATAAAAATAAAAATAAAGATAAAGGAGAAAACATAGGAACCTGTGTTGCAGTGTGCAGATATCTTTCGAGCCAGACCTACACACCTTGGCCCAACACCACGCAATAAAACTAGAATGGGTGCTGTATACCAACTGGCTCGCACGCGCACGCAGGAAAGGTCATGACAATCAGCAAAAATAATAGCAATTGCAGACGATATTTGCAGTAGAAAACAGGCAAAGGAAATGACAGAAGGATTAGGAACTTTCTAGAAGTGCTTTCTTGTAAAAAAAGACAAATAATTTTTACTTCTCATGAAAGGTCACGCTAAGCAATGCTAAGCAATGAAGCACACTTTTTTATCGGTTTACCGTCATGTATAACTACTCGCGATGTTGAGAGAACGCGAAAAAATTTTTTAAACAATGACGTGCTTCCATGGAGTCGTCGTTAAATTTTACAGAAAGTGTTTAGAGTGCTTAAACTTGCCAAAAACTATCAAGTGAAGGTTGAAATCGCGGACAGGAAACGGAATTGCCATAAATGTTGACCAACAAAGGTAACAAAAGTCAGAAAGACGCGGAAACTAAATTTAAAAGTATCTAAAACCTGGATTTAACTTGCAAACTGCGGCAAAACGTATTATACCATTTAGAAATCAAATACGAAAGCCAAACGTAACGTCCGGTACTCCTGTCTTATTCCCTGCTTTTAGTTTATCTAATTAATTATCCATCGCGGAGAATTATGATATTAAAAAATCTTGTTGTTATCGTGATAGTGGCTTTAATGGGGTCGTAATAATATATCACATCCGATAAACCTTATGGCCTCAAGGAATGCGCGTATAGCCCAAAGAACGAAATTACGAATTATGGCGGTACCGTGACACCGCCGATAAATTGTTAATACATTTGTATTTATGAGCGCTGGTGGGTATAATAGTACGTTATTGTTCGCCTAGTTATTACGTCGTAAAATTATTCCAATTTCTTCGAGAAGTTGACATCTTCCGGGTGTAGCGTGAGATTTTTAAGGGGAACGTACGAGAAGATAGAATCGAGCGGAGCAGACCGTCCAAAGGTAGTGGTCAGGGGCCATGGTCTTACAGAAAATGTTTAACTCTAGGTTCTCGGAGTGCCATTTCCTGCGCTTTTTGCAGGAAACTTTGGGTAAATAAATAGGACGGGAAATGCGCTTGTTGATGGTTTAGTTTCCCCACCTCGAAAAATTAATGAGACTGGTAACTTCTGACGTCATTTTACCCAACTCACTTTGTGCGCTGAAGAATTTCGCCTGCTACAGCTCACGAGACACTGACAAACGTGTGCTTCTTTTATTTCACCTCGTTCATGACCTATAGCGTAACAAAATGGGTATCCATCTTTATCTCTATTAATGCTGTTATATCAGCCTCAGAATAAATTTAAGGTTTCTCGCTCATAAAAATATCGTTAACGCCGCGGTGGAAGTTAAATGGGTACTCGCCTCTAAACTGGATTATATGTGGTTAAAAACAAAAAAACGAGTGTTTTGTAATTTCTGCTCCTGCTTCACGCCCTAAGATAGATGTCTGTCCCGCTCCCTGTTCCCCCGGGCTCCCTCCCCCTAGTCCTTCCTGTCCCCCTCCACTAAGACCAAAACTTAAGTAAAAATTGACAACCTGATAGATAAAGGTCTTAACTCAGTGGGCTTGTGGCACCTCAATTTTTTTTTGCGCATGTTCAAAAACTAAATTTCCCGTATGGAAACTCAGACATGGGCAGACATGGGGCATGCGTCAACCAGCCGGAATGCAGAAAATTTTCCCTATACTTCTCTGCCTAAGTAGTCTGTTAGTTCAATATTTTCCCTTTTAAACTTCTTTCGGTATCTTTTCCTACCCTTATCTCCACCCTAAAACAAATAAATGTCGTCTGGCCTATGACGTGTCTACACTACATGTCAGTTTGTATAGTAAAGCCTTATGTATCATAACAATTGGTGATTGGAGGAGAGGGAAGGAGTAGAGAGGAATTTTGAAGTGTACAACTGTTTTCACTGCTTCGAATTAAAACCCTCAAAGTCATTTTGTTATATAGTATAGCATGTTTTCTTACCGCAGACTCCAATATGAAAAATTAAAAAGTAAGCATGGCCTTATTGACACTAAAAGTCTCTTTGTCGGCATTACTTGCGTTTCCTGACGTTCATTAACTGGTACAACGTACTAAACACCGCCTTTAAATGATGTTTTGTTAGGGTGTTGGACAACAACCAGATGAAGGAAGTACCATCAGACATTTTTAGTAAAAACATCCGGCTGGAGTACCTGTAAGTTTACACCCTGCTTATTTACGCAAAATATGCATTAAATCCAAATCTACCGAAGAGTTAAGTAATGTTTTATCCAAGTTTCCTCTTTCCTCTAATTCTAATGCACTGTACACTTAGCCCCGCTTCTCCCTTGTTTTGACCTCTGCTGAACACTATGTGCCACTCTTCGTTTCCCTATAAAATGTGCCACTCTTCGTTTCCCTATAAAATGAGCAGTCCTAGCAATAAACATTTTAAGCTGTGTGGTCACGTAGTTTGAAATGAGTAAACAAGAATTCGAAATAGCTGCTCAAGTATATGCCAGAGGCAACATTTTATGGACGAAACTCCTTCTCTTGCCGAAATTTTCATTATCACAGATAAATCAGGACTCTAGTGATTGCGCTAATATCAGAATCGGCGACGATTCAAGTCGGTCTCAGAGTTCGGAGCCATGGATGTTGACACTTAATTACAAATTGCAAGAGGTCGACTGCCGGTCACGGCTCTCAAATAACTAAATGACCTGCAGTTGGAAATTTGCCGAAAATTTTGGAAATCGAGACGACCCATACATTCCTGACCATTATATGTTGATGAGGAACTTCTAATAACGATCTTGAAGAAATCTATAAATCTCAAATCGAGCGTTCGGTTTAAGCTGACTCAGAATACATTTATTTAGAAAGTCCGTGATATCACACGGTATTGAATGTATTGAATGCGCTTTAATCGCAAAAAAGAAAAGAAAAAAGAAAAAGGAAAAGAAATAAGAATAACATCGTAACAGACTGGCAGGGGTACTACTAGTTCGAATTTAAGTCTTTCCTCTTTAAGAACTGTTGATAGCTAACAACTACTCAGCGAAGTGGAAGTAACTAGTGGTAGATATTTACCAAGCCGCAAAATGTCGCTTTAAGTATCCACCATTAATGCTGATATGAGTAGTTGTTTTGGTGTATGCTAAAACAGTGAGATAATATAGCATTAAAATATTTCCGAGACTCATTTATTCCTACAACGATTGTATAGCATTTGAGCGTAAATCCCACACAAATGTCTTGGCGGTAAAAAGCTTAGGATATTCGGAGTTTGAGTAGCTTATCACAGCGCCCCTTCAGCGTTTTCCACTGTGTCACTAGATACCTTTCACAAATCCTGAAAACTATCTGAATTTTTTCGTTTGAAAAGCTAAGGTCGACATTGGAACGAGAAGGGCACTCTTAAACCTGTAGAGTGACCTGGCTTAATTTCTTCATTTTTGAAACAATGATTTACCATGCGTGAAAGAGACTCAAGGCGGGATTCTACCTAAAAAAGTGAAATTTTTGCATCATTTGTAACAGCTATGGTTTTCATCAGAACCATAGCAGACTATACATCACTGGAAAGCTATTGGCCTGAAGATTATGAAATGTGTATTTGAGTGTGATGTTTATTTTTGTAACCTGATAACAAGCCCTTAAAATACTCTAAATTACAGTGGCCCTAAAAATAATTGCACTAAAGAGACAATAGTAAGGTAAAGCGAAATACTCTGATTGACAATTTGTGTTTTCAACATTTCAATTACAGTGTAATAAGAAGTTTTTTGCCTTGTTTCTTCTTTTTTAATGATTTACTATTTTGCGTGGAGTGGCAGGGATATTTAACACTTGAAAAAGGTGTATTTAACCAGAAATAGGTTCGTTGAAATTTTCTGGTTACATAACCTTAGACATAGATATAAAAAAGTTGTTTAAAACAAATCGCGTAAATATAGCATACAATAAACATGAAAGAAGCATTATTTAACACAAACCTTTTTTATACTCCGTTATGACAACTCCATGTACGAAAGATCTTGTAATAATTATAATAAGGTGTATATTTTAGGTCCTCATATCAGAACATGGGAAAAGAAGTTACATTTTTTTTCGAGGAATCTTTTTCGCTGAACGTTGCAATTGAAAATACATTAATTTATTTTTGATGGGCGGTTAAACAACAACCAGTTGAAGAATTTACCATTAGTCATTTTCAGCAATAATACCTGGCTGTACAGACTGTAAGTTTGGAGTCTTTCTCAATATTGGTGTAAGAGGAACGCATGTAGTCCAACCTTCAAATCAGACATTTGAATGCATGGGCGATATTGCACATTATCAGTTATATCCTAAAAAAGCTGCATTAAGTGCCGCTCTCACTAAGAGCGGTCCTCTCTCGACTTCCCTTTTAGTTGTTCTTCAAATCTCTTTTTTCGCGTCGCCACAGGCCAAAAATGATTTTTGGCCGGTACACCCGTGTGGACAGCGATCGAAAGTGTAAATTTCACAGATTTTGTCCAGCGCGCAGCGATTGCAATAATATAACTCACGGAGAGAGATTCTGAGGTTATAAAAGTAAAGAAAATTTTATGTACAGAAAAGTGTAAGATGTAATATAGAATAGAATATGAAAGTAGCCTCATACAAAAACTTTTAGCAAAAACTTTTTTCTGAATCCGTTGTGAACGACTTTGCATTGATGAGTTTCCCCAACAAATTAAAGTTGATTAAACAAGCCTTTCACGTGAAACGTAAAGAAAGGAAACAAATCCTCTGAATAAAATTCAATGCAAATCCAGGACCGAAAGGCTCAAAACCTGTCTGAAAATAAGGAATCTATAGTCTTGAGCGCGACAAAAGACCGTGGTTTGCCCAACATTCAATGATTTGCGAAGCTAGAACAGGTTTAATTTTTCCTTTGGTTCTAGCCTTACCCCACTACCAAAACGTACTCGTAGTATATGCGAAAAAAGTGAGATAATTTAGCACAAAGAGATTATTTTAACTCCTATTACCCTGCAACGATCACAAGCGCAAATCTCGCGTGCGTTACTCCGGGATAGCTAAGCATCGCTTTGCCGTGGTATGTAAACTACTTGGGATGTTGAGAGAACGCGAAAACAATTTGTAAACAATGACATGCTACTGAAAAATACTTCATAATAGTCTGTGCATAAAAGCTTCTGTAGAAATCACTTTTAATGTCTTGCGGAGCTTTTTTATGATGAAAAATAAATTCACTTGTAGAATTTTAACTGGTGAAGTTTATTTTCATCGTTAGGACTTAACTTTTAATTCTTTAATAACGTTACTAGACCACACCACGTCTGGAGGTGGAGAAATCGAAAGACAACAAAATCGAGCCGTGTTTCGTTTGTACTGATTCAAACGTCGTCCAACTATTTTGTTTACTCGCGGTACACTATTTTCCTTTAACAAAATTTGTTTAAGTTGTCTCAGCTTGGATTAAAATTGCCATGGAGTCGTCGTTTAAATTTACAAAAGTGAATGCTTTAATTTGGCAAAAATTATCAAGTGAAAGTTGAAATCGCGGAGAGCAAACGGAATTGCCGTAAATCTTGAGTACACATGTACATTCGAAGGGTTTTTTTTTTACTTCTCATTTAGATAAAACTAAAAAAAACTGAAAAACTGAAAACTTGGTAAAACTGAATTTAAAACTTAAAAAAAGGATATCGTTAGAAAACTTCAATCTTTGTAGACACTTGAAAATTACAAGAGTTGACTGCCGGTCACGGTTCTCAAATAATGAAATGACTTGCAGTCGAGACAACCCATACATTCCAAACTATAATATGTTGATGAGGAACTTATAAGCGATCTCGAAAAGATTTACAAATCTCATATCTAGCGTTCGGTTCACGTTGACTCAGAATTATTTCACTCAGAAATTCCGTGATACCATGCGGGATGTTTTGCATGCGCTTTAGTTCCCAAAAGAAAAAAAAAAGGATAAGGAAAAGGAAGAACAATTACATCGTAACAAATTGGTTGGTGTACCACTTGCTCGAGTTTAAGTCTGTCCTCTTTAAAAAATTCTTGATAGCTAAAAACTATTCAGCGAAGTGGAAGTAGGTAGTGGTAGATATTTATCAAACCGCTGATGATATTGACCAATGATGCTGATGCAAGTAGTTGTTTTGTTGTATACTAACACAGTGAATTAAAAACTAACTATTCAAACTAAATTATTCCTGCATCTATTACAATGCTTTCGGGCGCAAATCTCCCAGCGGTGAAAAACTGAGAACATTCGGAGTTTGACAAGGTAATCAGAGCGCCCCTTCAGTATTCTCTACTGTGTCAGTATATACCTCTCACGAGTTCTGAAAACTATCAGAATTCTTTTTTTTTTTTTTTTTAATCTAAGGTCGATAGTGGAACGAGACCTTCAGTGTGAGCTAGCGTCATTCTGTGAAACAATAATATACCAGAAGTGAATTAGACTTGAAATAGATACAAAATACTCTAAATTAAAGTAGCTCTGAAAATAATTGGACAAAAGAAACAATAGTAGGCAAGAGGGAAATGTTCTCATCGACAATTCTTTTCCAAATTTCAGAGAAGTTTTGCCTTCTTTCCTGTTTTCTTTTTTTTAAAGCGTTAACACTTGGATTAGGAAAAGTCACTTGTAATATGCATCGGTTTAGAAAAATTCGTCTCCCTAAATGTTAATTTTTCTGCATAAAATGAGCAGCCCTAGAAATGGACCTTTTTAGTTGTCACGAAATTTAAAATAGCTACACAAGAATTCGAAATGGAAAGAAAAGTGAACGCTATGATATAAAACAGAATATGAAAGTGGCCTCAAACAAAAACTTTTTTAACAGAAACTTTTTTAACAAAAACTTTCTCTAATCGCGTTGTGAACTAATTTACTTTGGTGTTTATTTCCACAAACTTAAGTTTATAACTTAAACAAGCTTAAACATGAAACTTGAAAAAAGGAAACAAAATCCTTGGTTAAATTCCAAGGCAAATCCAGGACCGAGAAGGCACAAAACTTGTCTGATAATAAATAATATACAGTCTTGAGATTGGCAAAGTGTCGTGGTTTACCCAACCCTCAATGATTTGCGAAGCTGAAATACGTTTTTCCCCTTGCACTGCGCGAAATGAATAATTTCGTGGAATTTTTGGAGCCGTGATATTTCACGATACCCGACGAGTCGCAGATCGGAATGCGACGTGTCGGGAAACGTGGCTTGTCGGAGAGTGTCATGTTCCTGACACCCGTTACACGGCGTGTCATGACAAGTCATGCCCTGTGTACGTTAATCGCCAAAGAATATCAAGGGTCTGATACTGAACCGCACGGATATATTTTGGCGTAGAATGAATATATTTTGTGTACCTTTGTCTTAGCACGTTACTTGGAAACCACAAACGCTTGTGCTCTTTTGTCCCTTCAGAGTTTTATAGTTAAAAAGGCGTGGAGTTCATTATCCTTCGGTAATTCGTGTCGTCAGTCGTGGGTCTCAAAGCCCTTTTCCATTCTCAAGTACCAAGGTTTTTTAAAAAGTTTACATTATGGAGATCATCAATTTACGCACATGCATTCTCACCTTCCTTTGCTTATCCGGGCTTATCGCGTTCACGTGAATGTATTTTTTTCAGTGTGTTCTCGCACCTTTACCTATCGCTTAGGGCGGGGTACCTTTACGTGCCTATACTGTTGCGCGTTCGCATTCAGTGTTAAAACTAGAGTTAAGTATAGCTTCTGTTTTTAAAAAGACGGTAATTTCATGTAAAGGGAAACTTTGTGCCAGTCGATCCGATTTGATAATTCTAATCTTATTAGGTTTTTTTTCAGACTTTCCATTTTTTAACGTTTTGAACATTAAAGTTGGAAATAATTTGCAACAGTTGCTTTGCTGATGGCAATCTTATCCTTCACGGCATATCAATGTCTGGGAACTTCTTTTGTAAAATGATTCGAGCATTATTGTGTTTTCTTTAGCTCAACTAATAGGTAATGCCATGTATTTTTTAGGAATACTTCGATAAATTTGTTGTTGTTGTTATTGTAGTTGCATAAAATTGCAATTTGGCCAACAATCAGCCACTGGATTGTAATACATGTAACATTTAAAAACTGATAAAAAATGAGATGAAACACTGACAGCAATATTTTGGGTTTCTCTTAAAGAACCGTACTAAAGGTTCAATATTTTATTGCGCAAAAATAAATAACTACAGCTATTTCATGAGAGGTCATACTATAACTTCTTAAACACTAACTGTTGTACAGGATCACATGATACATTTGGTACCTATTGCCATATAAAATAACTACTTGTGCAAACCACTTTTGGCAATAGCATAATCAAATGAAATTAATTGCAAATTGACTGAATTGTGACAGTACATAAAAATCTAAATACAATATTCTTATTAATCTAACATGTCATATGTGATCACTGATTTATTTCAGTCTCTAACCAAAATAATTGCTGTTGTCAACTAATTCAGCTTATCATGATCCAACTTAGGATGTTTCAGAATGTAAATATCTTGAAATGAAAATATATCTTGAGACTCAGTTTTGGATTCAATCATGTGCAGATGTTCAATGAGAAAGTACCGACACCAAATCCACTTTCTGCCATCTGTTTTCCTTTCCATAAATTAAAGCTCCATAATGCTAGACTCTAGCTGAGTTTGGTAATGGTAAATAATTTCATGAACTTTTTCTTGCTGATGGCGCAGAAGTGAAACTTGATATTTAACAGACACAGCTAGACTGGAATCTTCCCACTGGCACATAAAAGGCATGTTCTGGAATAACTGACTCGAAATGATTCGCCCAAATCTCTACAGGTTTTAAACACCTGTTACACTGAGGATGCCTAGCATACCATTCAACTAATGCTAGAAGGTGGGTGATCTTTTGAGATTTTCCATTCTCCATTTTGATGACCACATCATGTTGCAGAAAGTCCCTGATGATAGCAGGTCTACTAGAGTCATCAAACCACTGTGTGATAACTGTTGAAGGCTATTGGTTACAAGCTGAGTCTGCTGCACAACGGTATCCTTTGTATAAAAGGTGCTTGAACTTATCACAGAAGCTGGAAACATGGATGATTCTACCACCAGCATACATGGTCTCGTAAGTCTTCTGTAGTTACATTACACAAAATCGCATCAGCTTGTGGTCAGCTTCTATACACTCCTCCTTGGTGATAACTTTTCTGCAAAGCAGTTGACAGAACAAATGCTGTCCACATTCCATAATGTCCACTGGGTATTACTCCCTTTAAAGCAAAAAAGGAGTAAATACATACCCAGTTCTTTCACTGGTCACCAGTGAATCCCTTAAATCCTTCAGAAATTTTGCTTTGGATGCACCCAATTTCAGATGGTGGCTTAACAAGACTGACACGTTTCTGTACTCTCTCCAAGTCAGATTCACTCAGAATTCCCATTTCAGTCCAAGTCTTAAGAACATGTTTGGCACTCCCAAGAGGCAAGTTATGCATGGGATCAATCAGTGCCAATCTTATAGCATCATAGTATGGAAGCTGGAACAGGACAGAGTAATGTGCTCCACTTGAAGAGGCAAATTTCTGGGCATCACTTGGTGTTTTAGCTTGGCAAACTTTCTCTGTAGCTGCTCAATGGTCTTCATTAGATTGCTTTTCCCAGATTTCTCTATCAAATCCTGAGAAATCAGGTTTATCACCAAATGATGCTCTTGGAAATTTTTTAAAGCATTTGCTGCATCCTGAAAATATAGTAAAACACCATATAAACAATGATGCCAGTGCAACAAGCATGTATTTACACACGCAACAAACATATACCTGCCAACCTTTTTTTGAGCCAAGGGTGCAAGATTTTTATCCTACAAGTGCCAGGATTTTTGATAGAGAACCTGATCATATCTGGAGATAATCCAAAGACTTCAAATGCACACCCAAACAATTCCAAACTTCCTAACATATGAAAACACAACTTTGTCTCTGGCACTTCCGTTCCAAAAATCAGAGGATGTATTAGCTCAAACTTTTCTGCTAGGTGTGAGGAATCGGTCAGCTGGTGAGGGCTGACTTGAGATTGAAGTTTTTGATTCCCAAGACATGTGAGTTGGTAGGTATACATACATAAATACAAAAAAAATAACCAAGGAGTTATTATTAAAATTGTATAAAACACTCTAGTTATAGTGCATCTTTGTGCACTTACCTTTCTTTGCAGTATGGCCAATAAAACCTCCACATTTCGAAGTTGCTGGTATATCACTTGACAAAGCTAAGATAGCAGCTCAGAACATCTCCCCAGTTCCAGAAATGTTTGTGTCTAAGATAACTCCATCCCACAAGTCAATAAGGTCATCTACTAATGGCTGCAGGAAGGAATTGATATAATGCTTAGGATCCTTTGGCTCAGGAATTATTCCAACAACAATAAGATTTTCAGGTTTGAAGCGTTCCTTTTTTGGAAGGTTCATTACAACCATGTAAATGACACAAATGGATTTAGAACCATGAAGAGTGGGTTGAAGCCAGTCAATGTTCAACATGAGAGCAAAGTTATTTGGTATAGCAAGAAAGGGCTCTCCATCCACATACTGAAACTCTTTCCAAACTCTTCCTTCAAAACAGTCTCCAAGAACATTGTCTGACAGCTGAGTGGAACAATTTCTCCACTTTTCACAGTTTTCCATGAAGTTTGGCTTGTTAATAAGGTCTTGTAATGAGTCAGTAACCTTTTTGAAGCAGTAAACCTGCCTAGGATACAAGAATGTCTTTCCTGCTCTTGACCTCATAACTTTCATCAGAAGGGAACCACATGGCCTCCTTCGGGCTTGGTGTGGGTGGCGTGGATAACTCACATGACTGCATTTTGCTGATACAACCTCACCATTTGGCCTTTGGCAAACACATTCATCAAAATTATAGAGTTTAACACTTAAGGCAAACTGCATTCTTAATTAAACTGTCCTTCTGAAGGCCAAGATTTTTTCGAATCATGTACAATGTTTCTGGGATGATCTTGGCAAAGTTAATAAGAACTTCTGCTTGCATCATCTTACCAAGACCAGATAAGAACAGCTTGAAAAACTTTAAGAGTAGAACAATAGCCCTGTCTGCAACTTTAACAATGCCTGCCACAGAAGTAAGAATAAAAGCAAAGCCCTCAGTTCTGTGCAATCACTTCCTGGTTCCTTCTGTTGACCACATTTTTTTTGCACTGTTTTCCATTTCATGAAAATACTCAAAGCTCTGTGTATTGTTCTCTACATCATCCTCCTGAAATGAAATAACAGTACATCAGAAACAATAGCAATAAATAGTACTTAAGGTTCAGTATACATGTACATCATTCTGCATGTATTTACATCACTTGTGAATAAAATGAATATCAAAATATTTCACTAAAAGAAATTTTACACATAAAAGCAGGGCAGTAGCCACACTGTAGCCTGAGGCAAGACGAGGCACTTGCCTCATCTAAATTTTTACCTAAGATAAAACAGCAAAACCTAGCTTAAGTTGGAAAAGTAATCCCCAGAAAACATTTTTCTATTGGTTTATGAGATTAAGTTACCTAAGAAGAGTGATTTAAGAGCAAAAGCCATTTTATGAGGGTCATTAAGAGAGATGGCAATGTTATGATCTGCTCTTTTTGTATTAGTTTGTCGTATGAACCAATAATATTCTATAAACTAACCAAGAGTTGCTGTTCTGATTGCATGGAGCTTTCGTTTTTCCACTGAGGACTCCTCTGGTAATATTTCATCATCTACATCATTTTCACCACCACTAGAATCTCTTTCTGAAAAGAACTGCCTGTCTTCATCATCCCAACAAGGAAGAGCACCTTCATTTTCTGAATCAGAGTCCATGTCTAACTCAAGCTCCACATTTTGACTAGAGAATCCACATGCAATATCACCATATAGTGTCTGATTCTCGTAGAAGGTACTTTTGCTCACTTTTCTTGCAGTGGTTACAGTAGAACTTGTCACCAATTCTAGGAGTGACTAACAACACAAGATGAATGTCAGATCGATCAGTATCAATGAGCTGATATACAGTGAGGCTCCTTTTACAGAGCAACATGCAATAGCATTGCTACAGGTGTACTTCCTGGGGTATAAAATAACAACCTTTACACACAAACGGATGTGTGTACCCAAGAGTCAAAAGTAAAACAAAAGCAAATAAAGAAAAATTATTATTATTAAAAAGGTCAATTTGCATCAAGCTGTTTACATATAACATTGTAAAACAACAGACTGTGTTTTTCCACATCTGAATGTCATTTTCCGCAGAGAACTGAAGTACTGTACATTTAATTGATTGGTGGACCTTATGTTGATACATAGGAAAAAGTCAGAAAAATCCTGGCCCTGCCCCAACAAAGTTTTGAATGTAATTACATAAACACAGCCCATAACAGACAGCCTGGACAGAGCTGTAAAAGTACTGTGCATGTGGCATTGTTGTTAGGGGCTGTAACCTGTAACCTGTAATACCTGTTACAGCCGAGCTTAATTGATATTACAGGTGATAGTTACTATTTAAAAAACTGTTGGTAATGCTTTCAGATGTTCCAGCAGAGATCTTTGACTCTTGTTTTTGCTGTAAAATTTTGGTTTGTGTTCAGGAGATATGTCTTAGCACTCTTACCAGTCGGTCTTTGGCGAAGGTTTAAAGCGCGCAAGTTCTACCTAAGTCTTAACTGGAGTAAAAAATGGCGCTGTTCATTTTTTTTTCGAAAATTCCGCCATTTCACGTACGTGTTGCTATGGTTTAACGTTGTCGTCCCCAGTTTCCCCCACGCGCGAGTCTCTACCATGCGCAGGGGTTTTTCAGTTCTGTCCAGCCCGCGCAGAACAAGATTCTTCCTTTTCTCAAAACGGCTTAACTTTGAACCATCGCAAATAATCAAGAGTATTATATCTTGTGCGACCCGGGCTTAAAACACTACGAGGACTGAAGAAAACTTTTCAGGAATTTCAACTATCGTCGACCTATGTTTAGAAAGATCAACCTCGTTATTAACTCAACTCACCTTTCACGTTTAATCTCTGCAAAACTGAACTTTTCACATATGTGATCATAATAGAAGCTTTCCCCAAACCAAGAAGCGCAGTTTTCACAAAATTTCCTTCTCAACTGATCCGTACTTTCACCTTTTATACTGCCTTGGTGAAGAGTGCCGACAGTCGTGCCGACAAAATGCGTGACATTTAATGAGAAAGCGCTTATTGGTTAGTCTTACTCACGTGGTTGCTCTAGAAGCAGATTATTGGCTTACGGGTCGCTCAGACGAAATAGAAGGGAAAGAAAAACGTCGCTCGACCAGTGGACGCGTTACATAAACTTCGCTGGACGGTTTTAGTTTTGACATCGATGTGGCTGCATCTTTCTTCCGGAGTGGTAATACCAGTACCACTTTGAGTCGACGACCATTCGGCTCAAGCTCATCAACCGGCGCCCGATCAAGCGCAGTTCCATCCCATCCAGAGCCTTTACGAGAAGATTCTATTAGAAATCGGGAGAACCTGCTGGTCTCAAACCGAGAAATTCGACAGTTGTTCGACACAATCAAAGAACTGGGGGATATAGTAAAGCGGCAAAATGCCAAACTAGACAGTTTGAGCGTGGAACTGGAAAACGCTTGTAAAGAAGTGGCTGAGGTGAAGACTGAACTACAGACTGTACGACACGAGCTCGATCGCCAACCTCAGTCGAGAAGGAGAATATCCACCGTGGGCCTGTTCTAAAGCAACTAAAGGTTTGTGCAAATT
Source organism: Pocillopora verrucosa (assembly GCF_036669915.1). Taxonomy (NCBI): domain Eukaryota; kingdom Metazoa; phylum Cnidaria; class Anthozoa; order Scleractinia; family Pocilloporidae; genus Pocillopora; species Pocillopora verrucosa. Next base: position 18,380,561 of record NC_089316.1, on the reverse strand, counting down.
TTTGTTCCAGCACTGTAGCCATAGGCGTTTCCTTTTAAGCTTCGATTCTGGTATGGGAAGTATTTTAAGCTTGTGGGACAGTATTCCCTTCTTTGTGATGTTAATACCGCATGTCATATGGCTTGTTTGAAACTAAGCCGAGAATAATAAATACTCGGGGGGCGGCCTCAAAGATTGCTCCAGTGTATGAAGTTTTGAGAATGTCAGACATCATTTGCCATTAGTGCCTGAAAATCAACTTTTGCAATTTAGTTTTAAAGCTACTGAAAAAGGTTACTGCACATAGTTCAGTATAGATTGTTTTTTTCTGTAATAATTTACAAAAATGTCCTTAAGTTAAAGAAGATGTTATTGTTCTTTGAGGTTAAATAGCTAAATGAGCATTTAATCATTTTTCTCATGATTTAGAGTCAGACTATCAAAAGTTTGATTGGGTGTTTCGACAGCTACACTGCTAGTCTTCTTCATCAGGTGATGAATTCAAATGTTTATGTGTTGCTATATGTAGCACCTTGGTGTTTTGTCATTGGTACATTTTGGCCCTCCATCATTGGGATATTTTGATCCTCATTATTATTCCAACCAGCAGATGTTGTTCTCCCGTAGGTCAGCTTTTTTACTGACTAGCTGTTATGCTTTTTGATTGTGAGCATCCATGCTTAAGGAATTTAAATTCTGCTATCATTATTGATGAAGAAGCCATCCACATTAAACTTTACCCTAATAACATCAATAGAGAGAGTGGGATCAAAATTTCTGAAGTGTGGATGGATACAGTTAAAAAGCATCACAGCCAGTCAGTAACAAAGCGGACCTATGAGGGAATAACATCTGCTAGTTGGAATAATAACGAGGATTGAAATGCACCAAGGACAGAGTACTACATTGTACCAATGACAAAACACCAAAGTACTACATATAGCAACATGTAAACATTCAAACTTGCTGCCTGACAAAGACTAGCAGTGTAGCAGTAGGAAACATTGCTGTCAAACTTTTGATAGCCTGACTCTATGTCATGAGACAAATGATTAAACATTTATTTCTTTATTTGTCCCTAAGTTGTTTGTTTTTGTAAACAAAACATCCTGTATTCTGGCTAGAAATTTTAGAAAACCACACAATTGTAAGCATAATTTGTCACCCATGGTATTAGTAGAATTTGAGCTTAACTCCCTTATTTCACCTTTGATTCCACATACACTGTTCGTATAAGAAACGTTAATGTTCTTATAATTAATTTTGTTTGAATTTAAGGGTGATATGCACTTGTTGCACAACAAACAAGAAGTTAAACTTTAGTTTTGTGGAAGTGAAGGGTGAGTAAAAGATATCTATTCAGGATATTAAGAGTTCGTCTGTGGAATGTTTTGGAAATGCACCTATCATCAGCCATCTCCTGGAGGGGGGAACCTTGGGTAAGGGAGGGGACCTTGCTTAAAGTGCTTAATTTCCCTTTCTAGGTGGGGACAAAGGACAACCAAAGTTAAGAGATTGTCCCTCCTAGAGGGGTGGCACATTTCAAAGCAAGAAGCCACATTAAAATTTGCAGGACAAATTAAAGCTTTGCTTACTTGTGACTGAAAAGCAATACTTTCACAAGACAAAAAAAGATTTTACACAATGCTTAATAGTCCGCCATTTTGATCCAAGCAAACCGCGAGGAGATAGAGAAGCCTGTGTTCTTCTGTATTGTGGTCTTTTCTCTCATTTAAAACAACTTGAAGTGACTTGTTTCCGGCTCTCTGCAAAGTCCCCTGATTTTTTGCGATTGGCTGGCAAATGGGGAAGACAGGATTTTCTTTGTCTGTGATTTTCCCTCAAGCATTTTCCTACAAGCAAACTTTGTTGGCCTTGTGAATATCTTATTTTAGTCAAGATGCTGAGCAATTGGCCTTGTTTACTTTTTACATCTTCACAGATCTTGACAAAGTCTCAGTTCATAAACACACAAAAATTTTATCACCTTCCAAACAAGCTTGGTCACTAACTTAAACCTATATTTAGTTTTGTTCATCTTTATGCACCTTTCTAACAAAGCATTACTGCTATAAAATTCCTTTGTAGCATTGATACTGCCCAAAACAGTGCTGTTTGAGGATTTCTTTGTAAGGAACTGGAAAAGGAGAACAATGACTATGAAAAGTCAACTATCAAGTGTAAGTGATGTGTTCATATGATTTTCTCTTTAAAGTACATACATAAATGTGCTACTAGAGTGTGCTTGCAATTTACTTTTCTAGTCCAACAAAATGTGGTCACCTTGTAAGAAATTTTTTAAACTTTTGTTTAATTCATCTGAAAGTTTGTTGTCTAGAGTACCCTAAAACAGAGCTTTTCGAGGTGTGTAACCCGTCTTGTGCCTGCCTTTAGTAGAAGACCCCTATTGTTCCTGTTGAATGAAACTTAACTTCGAAGAGACACATTTGATGCATATCAAACAATTTAATAGGTTGAATTTGAAAATGACCTAACCTGACTTTCTCATCGAATGTTGATGTAAGGTTGCCATTTACTTGAGAGAACGAATGGATAAATTTGAGAAAAGTAGCTTTCAATGTTAGGACAAGATTCCCATCAAAGACTTTTTCATGAATTTGGGTAATAAATAAATAATAAGCAATTAACCTAATACTATTTTTATGTACCAGGTGCTGTGTCAAGATATTATGAAACGAAAAGACAACAATACCTTGACAATCCACCTGACAGAAGAGATAAAGCAGAAAAGACTGCTCTGCAATAAATTGATGCAAATTTCATGAGTGGCAAGGAGAATGGTGAGGGCAGTCCAGAGGATGTGTGGGTTGTGAGGTCACCACTGTGGCGTAGTCCACAGCAATCTCCTCTCTTAAAGAGACTTCAGGAGAAAATTGACAAACAGCCATCTTCCTCCTGAAGCTCAAATCCACAAAATACAAGAGAAGGAGAGCCATCCACACAAAGTCTACCAACTTCCTCACCTGCATGGGTACTCCTTCCTGGTGATAGACAGAGCCCTGAGAGGTCTCCTTCTCAAAATAGGATTCCTCCCTCCCCACAGTCCCCACAACATTGCAGTGGTGATGAAAGCTATGGGGAACCCTTGCATATGTTGGACACCAGCCCTGTCATAATCCGGAGGAAGCCAAACAGACAGCTACAGTCACTGCGGGACTAAATTAATGCCTAAGTGTTCTTTATTTACATAACTTGTATGTTTTGCCTTCTGTTTTTAATTCAGTTCATTTGACAGAATGGCAAGGTGGTTTATGGGTATTAGGGTGAATGGTTCCTTTTTAACCCTGACTCACGAAATGTTTTTTTTTTTTGCATATTGCATTAGCTGGTTTCACAAATTGAAAAATTAACAAATGATGCCACTTTCTCTCTCTCTCTCATCTTGATTGGAACATAATCTGCCAGCTATTGCAAACAGTTCAAAAATCTGTGGGAAGAATCCTTAAATAACATAGAATTTTGTGGCGATCAACTCCATTTATTATTGAAGTAATATTAGATGTACTGAAGACATTTGTAAAGAATGCTACAGTTTTGGATATGCCACAATTAATTTTATTGGAATGATTTCAAACAAGCTTCTTGAATTATTGTGCTCTTCAAAGAACTTTTATGTTAAAGAATTGGCTTTAAAAAGGCACTATCCAGCTCAGTAAATAACCAGGGCCCACTAAGTTGTTAAGATGGTATGACTTGCTTAGAATTTATTGTTGTTTTTGATAAAATTTTATTACTCTCTAATATTAGAGTATAGACATTTCTTTTTGTTATTCTTGTCTTCATATCTGACTGATGAAAAAATGTCTTTTCATCATACTAAAATTATTGTCGTGGTATAATGATTTATGTAAATATTGAAAATGTTGCTTTCATCCATGTCAAGCATTAAGCACTTTTAGCTTAGTATATTTAATTATTACACACAATCTAAATTTTTTCCCTTTTTGTGCATAAGGTTAGACTTAGTTGTTAGTCATCACATGATGAAATAGATTCTGTAAATTGGCCATTTTGAGTATTATTTATTAGATATTAAAATAATTTATTGTTTTATAGAGTAAAGGTTCTGAGAAAAATACACTAGTAAGAGGGTGCAGAATTATCGGGAGAATTCGTTGCTTTTTCCAAGAAACCTGATAGTATGTAGTGTGGATCAAGAATGCCGAGTGAAATTTCTCGTACCTTGGAATATCAAAATCTAGAATACGAATCTATTCTTCAAGTATCGAGAAATTTCGGGTTCTTGAATATCAAGCCATTCTCATAGTAACGTGGAAAACCGGCTTCTAGAATACAGACCGATTCGTCTAGTACCGTGGAATTTCGGGTTCTTGAATATTACGCGATTCTCGTATTACCGTGGAAAATCGGGTTCTAGAATACAGATCGATTCGTCTGGTACCGTAGAATTTCGGGACAAGAAAACTTAGTGAAACTGTTCTCACGGTGGAAAAGACAATTTTTAGAAAGACACGAAAGAAAGACACAATTTGACTGACCGCGCGCTCGTATACGGTACGCCATTATTTGCGGCAAATCTGAAAGTATAAGGAAATTTCCAGGTCTCCACAGGCCGCGTTTCAATGACGTATCCTGACATCGGATTTTCCATGCGACGGCTTAAGTCCGAATTGGAACGAATCAAGTTCCTGACACTCGGTGGACACATCGCATGTCTTGGAACACGGTACGTCCGGATATGTCCGTGTTCTCGAAGAATACGGGTCTGTATCGTGTGGTTTCAGCACCGCGATACGCCCTATCTCACACTAATGTTGGTATTAGCCATACCCAGCTACCGAAACGTACTCGTAGTATTTACGAAAAGCTAAACGTAACGATCGGTACTCCTGTCTAATTCCCTGCTTTTAGTTTATCTAATCGAATATCCATCGCGGGGAATTATTATTTTCACAAGTCTCGTTATCATTGTGTTGATCGTTTTATAATGGTCGCAATAATGTATCACATCACATCCGACAAACTCTGTAGCCTCATGCAATGCACGTATATGGCGACGAACGAAATTACGAATCTCGCCGCTACCGTCACACCGCCGATGAATTGTTAAACCGTTTTTTTTTTACCCTTTACGGTTGCTAATTTACGTTTTCAACCCAGTTGTTTACACTAAATTACCTGCTATACTCTCCCACTGACGCAGCACCACAGTTTCTTTAGAAACTTACCCCTTTATAAGAAATCTGGGGGCATGCTCTTACAGAACATTTTTAAATCTAGGGTTTCGGAAATGCCATTTCCCGCGTTTTTTTTTTTTTTCGCAATTTAGGCAAATAAATTAAAATGATTTTGTTGGTGTTTTAGTTTCCCCACCTCCAGTATTATCGGTAAATAAGGCACAATTTTACGGCTGGCTGCGGAAAATATTACATACATTTGTACACCGGTATCAAGCAGCTATGTGGCACCGTTCGAAAAGGCCACTTCTGGGCATGTTTAAAAACTAACTTCCCGTATGGTAACCCAGACTGGGCCGCAAACCAGTCGTAACACGAGAAAATTGTCCTTACTCTTCTCTGCCAACGTCTGTCTATTCCACACATTCTTAATTATTAGTTCATTATTTTTCCCTTTCATACTTCTTTTGGTATCTTAATTAACTACCCTACCCTCCACCCTCATGAAAACAAATTAACGTCGCCTGACTCATGAAGTGGTCTACACTTCATATCAGTTCGTATGGTAAAGCCTCATGTATTATAACAATAGGTGATTGGAAGATACAGAGGGAGTAGAGAGGAATTTTTAAAGTGTTCAGTGGACTGTTTTCAATGCTTCGAATAGAAAACCCTCAAAGTCATTTTGTTCTACAATATAGCTCGTTTTCTTATTGCAACTGCAAAGGAGGCATTGCTTTATTGACGCTTACAGTCTGTTTACAAGCATTTTCTGTGTTTCTTGACCTTCCTTAACTGGTGTAACGTACTAAATGATGTGATTAAATGATTTTTTGTTAGGCGGTTGGACAACAATCAGTTGAAGGGATTACCATCAGACATTTTTAGCAAAAACACCTTGTTATCGGACTTGTAAGTTTATACTCTTCTTTATTTTTGCAAAAGACGCCTTAAATCCAAATCTACCGAACATACAATAATGCCTTATCTCCAAGTGACCTAGATGCCTTCTTTCCTCTAATGCTATGCACAGTACCCTTGTTCCTACCTCCCCCTATGTGCCACTCCTCGTCTCCCGAAATGTTAATTTCTCTTTAAAAAATGAGCAGCCCTAGTAATAGATCTTTTTAGCTGTGTGATCACGTAGTTTGCAGTAGGTAAACAAGGATTCGAAATGGCTACTCAAGTACGTACCGAAATTACGTTGCCGAAATTATTATATTTACGAAGAAAATAACCACTCTAATGACTGCGCTAATATAGAAATGGGTGAAAATTGACGTAAAATCCTTTTTCATACAAAAGTTGAGATTGTTAAAAACAATCTTACGAGCATACGATCTTTAAAGTTTAAAAAAATACATGAGGCCGGCACAAAAGAGAGGCAAATATATTAAACAAAATCCAACCTTGAAAATAGGCAGTTCAATGCGTGGGTGCTGTCGCATCTTATCCTAAGAAAGCGGCATTAACACTTGGACTTCGAAATGTCCTTTAAGACATGCATTGGTTTCGGAAAATTCGTTCCGTGATAGATTGTCCACAAAGAAAAAAAAAAGGTAAACAGATTTGTTAAAGGAATCATTCGAGGATGGAATTTCCCCCGTAGACCCTTCCCTCTTTCTTAACTAGCCTAATTTTCAGGTTAAGAATATCCGTGCAATTCGGTGCTTAGGTCTGTGTTTCAGTTTTCTTCTGATTATTATCCTTTGAATTATGGGATGAAAAAACAAAACAAAACAAAACAAGAAAAAAAAAAGAAATAGAAAAAAAGAAAAACAATCAGCCCAGTGACACCTGTTATTTGATTAAAACACGAGAGCCTAGTTTGAATAAGCAGTCAAAGCACTTGAACTGAGCGCAACAATTGAATGTGAGGTTTAGAAATGTGTCATGCACCTTTAATTTATCTCCAAGCGTCTATGAATCAGTATTAGAGTATGCCATAAATTTACAAACTTGATTAATCCGAACAAATTGTTTGAGAGGCCAGGAGGGGGTACTTATCCCATCAACCAATCCTTCCTAAATCCAGATCCAATATTCGAGCGTCTCTGAATCATCTTACCTCAAGCTCAGTAGCAACAAAGTACCACTGGTAAAGACCTAAATATATGACTCACTGACTCCCACGAATTTGTAAAGTTTTTATAGAGATATCCGGGACTCTCTAACCGTAATTGAATTTAACTACTGCTGGCTATATTTCTAATAAAGTGGATACAGGGATACAAGCAACATGAGACCTGTGAGGAAGCCTCATTTCTTGAAAAATAATATTCCATGAGGGAATATATATCTGAAGCAGAACACGGAACTTCCTAAATTACTGTAGCGCTCGATAAGGTGCATTTGAACTAAACCAACGGCACCCAGAAATTTGTTAGTGATCGTAAAATAGAAATCCTGATAATGATTTGTAATAGGAAACAAAACCGGCCATTGGGAGAACACTTTTCTCCCTGCAGATATCCATTACATTCAGCGCTTAAATTAAGGTAGTTTTCATTATGTCCTTTTTCAAGCCTTTTGGGTGTGATATATTTTTCAAATTTGTTAGGGGCGGCAGGAATATTCAGTAGATGATAAGTGTGTACAGCATTGAATCAAAGAGATTGTTTCTTTTTAGAGAGATTTTGAGGTTATAAATGTAAAGAATGGTTTATGTTTTGAAAAGTGTAAGATGTATTATGAAATAGAATATGAAAGTAGCCTCATACAAAACTTTTAACAAAAAATTTTTTCTGAATTCCGTTATGAACGATTTTGAATTGGTGATTTTCCTCAACAAATTGAAGTTGACTACTAAAACAAGACTTTCACGTGAAATGAGAAGAAAGGAAACAAATGGCTTGGATAAAATCCAATGCAAATCCAGAACCGAAAGGCACAAAACCTGTCTGAAAGGAAAGAATACATAGTCGAGCGCGACAAAGGATCGTGGTTTGCCCAACTTTCAATGATTTGCGGAGCTAGAACATGTTTAATTTTCCCTTGGTTTTAGCCTTACCCTACCATCGAAACGTACTGGAAGTATATTCGACTGACCAGTGAGATAATATAGCACAAAGAGATGATTTTAAGTGCCGCTCTCACTAAGAGCGGTCCTCTCGACTTCCCGTTAGAAAAAAGTTTTCTTTTATTTTTTTTCCCATGAAAAGGGTTTAGGACGCATGTTTCAAGAATACTCTAGTTGTTCTCCAATTCTCTCTTTTTGCGTCGCCACAAGTCAAAAATGATTTTTGACCAGACCACCCCTGTGAACAGCGATCGAAAGTGTAAAATGTCAAAGATTTTGTCCAGCGCGCAGCGACTACAACAATGTAGCTCTGGGAACTCTATCTTGCTACAAGTTACAAGATGAATTCAGTTAGTTCACAGACAAAATATGGAAACTTCAGCTGAAATATTTTACATACCAGCGTGATCGGAGGAGACCCTTCTCTTCGACCTTAATTTGCATATTAAAAATTCACTACTTTGTACGAAAGAATTCTCAAAATACAGGCGTTAATTGGGCTTGAAAAACATATCAGTGCATTGTTTATACACCAATGAGGTCACGGATTGCCTTAAACCCGCGGGTAGATCTATAGCTTCCATCCACCAACTTCTTAAAAACAACGCAAATCCATGTGTTTGCTCAATTGCGCTCGTGTCAAAGATCATTTGCATGATTCTGAAAATTGACCAATATCTCCTTTTAACCGTTCAAACTTCGTTCGTTTATCTTCTACATTGAAGATTTTAGGTTAATAGCAACTGAATGGAGAATAGACGCCGAGTTGTCCTAAAACGTTGCGGAAACGTGATCGGTCGTAACGCTTGCAAATTTGACACGAAAATAATTCTGATGCCTCTTTGAAAAGAAACAATAGCTTGAACAGTAGATATCGCAAGATCTTTGGCCATGTTACAAAAGAATGCTCAATGCACTAGAAGTGCACACATCGAGTTCTGATTGCAATTGGATAGTCTGTTTAACAAATGCAGACGTACAGTAATTTTAATCTTTACCAAATTATGCGGGTATCAGCGGCCATCCCGAGGGGTCGACCCCCGGGCACCCAGGGGCATTTGTCACAGCTGCCGTGACAAATACATGCTAAAGCCCCTCGGGTAGGGCAAAAAATTGGGAAAAATACCCCCACCCCTGGAGCAACCTGGGCAACATATAGTCGGTGTTGCCTGTTCCTCGATGCAAAAGTACGAGTGATCATGGTTTACTGAAGCCACATCAGCACTAAAATCCACACAAGTCTCTATGGAGTCCTCAAATTCGAGCTTTCTGGGGAAAACTTTCTTGGCTTGCGGTTGTTCATCACACTGTCTCTTCCTATCGGCAAGACGCTTCGAATGCGAACTAACCGTATGAAATTGAAATCTCGATGTCGCTTTCCTTAAAATGCAATGAACAGATTCTTGGATCGCCGAGTGTCTTGAATTTTTTATCCGCTCGCTTACAGAAAACCTCCCACTTCTTACGCTCATTGGGCCTTGTAGGAAAGCAAAAATAACTGAGATCAGGTCGTTTCTTAATCCCATTACGGCACAGAGCAACAGCACAATACTTGACCATGGTACACAGGAAAATAAACTGCAAAGGACAAATAAAAGACGCCACGATTTCCCGATTTGTCAAACGCACATAGCTTTCCTTGCAGTGTTTGTTTTTATTTAATACCTCGAGGGCTAGAAGAACATCGAGCGAGCGAGCTTGCTTGTCCTGTGGCGAAAACCGCTGAACGTTGAGACAGCGACTTTTCGATCTGGCTTCTTTTTTATGGACTATCGCTTTTGATAAGGCCGAACCAACACTTGAACAAGGATATTTTATCAAATCGCTCAGTTCAGGAAAAATCGTTCGTTACATACATTACAGGGAACTTCTGATTGAACTTTTCGAATTCAATCACAAAAAGGGCAAAATCACGAAAATTGTCTAAGCTATTTCAAATGCTCTTTGCATAAACTCGTATTGTTTGTGTTTTCACCTTATTTCATAATGGTAAGGAAAAGCCCATTTAAGAAACTCGAATATCATGTTATTTCCCATGCCGACATTGAAATCTTTCCTGTGGAAAATAATAGATTGACGAATGTGTTACTTACGGATGGATGTCTTAAAAGACATTTGCGCCTGATAAGCGAAACTAATTAATGGAGTTGACAGATTTACCTGAAAATATAAATACGTTGCTGTACTATGAGCAACATGGACTCTTACCAAAAACATTTCTTGTCACTTGAAGATATTGATGATAATGATAATACGTTTATATCAGTAATGCGGCTGAAGACTAACTATCGTCATTTGTTGACAGGATCTTGGACAACAACCAGTTGGAGAATTTGCCAAAAGACATATTTATGAACAATATCGACCTAAGAAGTCTGTAAGTCAACAGTGAAGGCCATTCTTTCTAATTTTAATCACGCAGGCCATGTACAGGGACGATGAGCAGGGACAGGGACTTACAAGGATAATTGTGACAGTTACAACATTGCTATGATCAGACATATTCACCAAAGTCACAAAGTGTATCATTGTTTTAAAAAATATCAGTAGCTAAGGCTAGGCTTTTTAGTCATCAATCAGACAAACTTTATGATGTATCCACTCAGGCCATTAGTTCTAAGACTAATTAGCCTCCGAGCATTAGGGTGGAAGGAAGGGGCGGGGGGGAAGGTTGGGTAGCTACTGGAGGGTTACATCTTCCATGCTAGGAAAAGGGAGTTCGTCCGCTCGCGCTTGATTCTAAATCTTGGATAAGTTCGTTACAGAAAATAAACAAGTAAACTGAATAGGCAATAATTATTTTGGATACTTTCTAAATTAACTAACTTTCTATGCAAAGCCTTAATTGTGTCTAACGTTTGCATAACCTTCTTGGATTCTCCCAGCTTCCCTTCGTGTTTAGATGAGAATATATAAACACGGAAAAAGCTCTCTGCCGTTCAAATATAGAATTGACGGAATCCACGAGATTTGGTCCGAACGTTGCTAGAACAATGAAGGAAAAAAAACGATGTTGGCCTTTTTTTTTTCTTTTCCGCCGCAAATATTCTATCGACAGCCTAGGAACGCATCTGGTTTGCAAATGTTTCGGTGCTTAAACTCGGCAGCTCAATCTAAAGAAAATTAAGAGCTAATGTCAACGTGCATCAGACAAACAGCGGCAAGTCACCCAAAATTTGCTTTCACTCCTACTTTCATGTTTGGTAGCCCAATATGTCCTAATGATTGTGGTGTAGGTTTTTTTGTGGAAATATGTTTTAGTTTTCGAGAAATAATTTTTCTAGTTTTACCGCTCAAATACGCAAATTTTCACCATGAATATTACGAATTTACTTGACCTTCGGTATTTCTGTCAACATAATCCTTTGTTTTATTATCTAAACTTAATCCTCTGTCATTACTGAAGCTGGCAAAGAATTAATTAGGTTTTGGTGAATATTTTTGTCCGACATACTTTTCCCATGTCGAAAAGTAGCATCAAAACAAAGACAGTTTTAACAATGACCGATATGACAGAATCTACTGAGTTTCCAGATTTAAAACACAAAAGCATGGTTATAAAGTTACTGTAAAAACTGAAGGAGTGAACAAAATCATTAAATATCTAATATACTTTTTTTTTATTAACTGACAGTCTATTTACCAAACTTTATTCCTTTTATTCCTATTTCTTTGACTGTCGTCACCTAACCTGTTTGTTAATGCATTATTCTGGGCAGATAGATGATTTTCTAGTCTGCGTTTTATGACCCCTTTAGGCTCCCCATAATTAGTAAAGTTTATATGCTAAGATTAGCCACATTTAAAATAACTTAGAAGGCAGTTTTGTTGAACAATGTCTAACTCTGTTCAATTAACTGACCCATAATTTTTTGTGTGAAATGATAGACTAATTGTGCCATCTTTGTGTTTTCAAAACAAGTTTTCTCAAGTCTGTGAATAAGAGTCCTTCTCTTTCCTCTACATTTTGTATTAATGCGAGCGGCTATCTGATTCCATTGCTTACTAAAAAATGGCGAGTCAAACTTTCTTTGTAAAACGGGCACAAGAAAGCCTAATTTTCCGCTGTCCAACCGGTGGAAACCTTTAGTTTGCAACTTTTAGTTGCACCTTACCATCTCGTAAGAATGAGTAATTGCATTTTGAAACTTGATAATGAACGACTACGAAGCGTTTGCTTGTTCCTTTGCGCGTGTAAACATGTTGTAGTGTAAATGACCTAACTATGGAAACCAAAAGCAAGTGAATACACGCACAGGGTCCAGAGGAGTTTGAAAATTTAAGTTCGCTGAGTTTGCGAGCTAGAAAAGACTCGATAGTACCTTCGACCATGTTAATTTTAATTATCCTCAAGTTAAATTTGCGTTGCGCAAGGTATATACCGCAGTGCTAAAGACGAAGAGCTCGTAAGAAACTAAGATCCGCGTACAATTGTAGGTTGTTTCACGGCTGGTGAGCGCGTACGATTTTTATTCACAACGAGTGAATAAAATTCGCACAAGTGAACTAACCGTGAAATAACTTATTTATCATATACGTTCCTGGATTTATAAGCGAACAGAACTCAAAGATAAACGTATCTTTATTTTCCTTCAAAGGAAAACAACGCGCGGTCAAGCCCTCACAGTTCGAGAGTTGCACTGAAATGGCTTCCTTGTAAAATACTTTACATTTAAATTATCGAGCAAAAATGCCGTTAAAATGCAGAGCTAGTAAGAATGAAATAAGACATCCTGAAAATATGTCGAAAAACCCGAGACTTCATTTTTTGTTGCTTATGAGGACCCGCATGCTTGAATTGACAAACACCAGTAAGAATCCGAATCAAGAGGTTTGATTCTTTTGTAAGTTTTGTTAGGGTTTTCGTCTCACACTGAAAGTGTGGGCGATTGATTTAAAGTGTTTATTGCCACACCTATATGTGTTCCGCTTAGAACAGCACCCGAAGAAAAGAGAAACGGGCTGCTGTGCTGCTTGCTTGCTTTGCTGAGAAAAAGTTGGACGAAATGTTGGATAAGTGAGTTCGTCAAACTCGCGCTTTCTTTTATCCGGAATAGAAGAGCCAGACTGGGGAGTTATTTCTCTCGAACTCATTCCAGTGAGAGTGTGACTCATATTCAACTGTTGTTTCTGTGAGACGGTAGAGTACCGAGTGATACTTTGAACGTTTTTGTGTCCTGACAGTTGCATAATAGCAGTTGGCGGTACGTCGTTGTTGCCAGATTTTACATTGAGTACTGTCAAAGTAAACGGTGCATTGTAACGATAGGATTTTTAGTTATCGAGTTCTTTCATGCTTGCGCATAAAAAAAATACAATATTCAACGTAGAAAGCTTAGTTCAGCAAAGCGTAAACGTCACCAGTTCTCCTTCAGCCACCCGTAAACAGTTGTTATTAGTGTTGAACTGTAACAGCCACCTGTCATGTCCTTTTGTGTAACTGTTATCCACCGGAACTCTTTAAAGTAATTAATGTTGTAAAAGGCGAAATTCCTACTTAGCCAATAGTGTAGTAGATTACATGATCCTTTAGATTATTCATGGCATTACGTTATCCCTGTACGTTAGGTTGAAATAGGACTGTTCTGTAAAGCTTAGCGGTGAGAGAAAGTAGGAGAAAAGAAAAGAGAAGAGAAGAGAGAGAAGAACGGGGTTGAACCAGCCCTGGCCAGGTCCGTTCTGGTCAAAGTTTTAGTAGAGCTTGCAGAATAAATCTACGTTGGAGCCAACCCTGTTGTTATTAGTCATTCTCTCAAGGATAGTCAGCAGCCGTAATAGATTCCGGTTACCTTCCCGCAGCCAGCGAGTGTCCCCAAGGAAAGCCTTTACCCAGAAAGAGTTTTTAAGAGTTGTCCCCGTCCGTCCGTTCATTTGTGAAGGCAAAAACCTGTTTTCACAGCATCGTTGGTTTCCATTTCCGCGGGTCGCTTTTCGCTGGTTGTTCGGCACAGAAAACATTTTCGGTGCAATGGCTCTTACATTCCATTGATCGTTTCTTGAACGAGTTTTGGTTTGGTAAATTAAAATGGATTATGTTGTTGAGCCATACCGTGTTTAAAAGCGCTTCTGCAGTGGAACTTCCCAAGAGATCCTTTTCGAACAGAACTTGAATATCTTCCTCACTTAAAGCAGCAGAAGCATTCGGCTTGTTGCCCATACCTTTCCGTTTTTAGATCCCTTTGCTTTGACTTAGGCGCTTTCCGAGTTTGCACGAACTGGACGTTTTTCATAAGGCAAAGTCCATAGTATACTTTTCTTCGATTGGCGCTGAAAACTGGCGAAGAAAGTCCTTAGGGAATTAGGCTCGTATTCCTCGTTGTGTTCTTTTTTGCGAACCGTTAAAAGGACCTCGCTGAGAAACTTGTTCAGCTTGAGGAGTCATTCGTCCATTCGTCTCGTCTTGCCCGTTCAAAACAAGAAATTTAGGAACAGAGCAACGTCGTGTTTTTTGTTTGGTGTTTTGTTTTGGGTGTTTTTCGTCATAAGGCAAAGTCCATATTTTTTTTTTCTTCAAATGGTGCTCAAAGCTAGCGAAAAATTCCCTTAAGGAATTAGGCTCGTATTCCTAGTTGTCTTCTTTTCTGCGAACCGTTATAAAGAACTAAACTTGTTCAGCGCTTGAGGGGTCATTCGTTCGTTTCCCTCGTCTTGCCTTTGAAAACAAGAAATTCATGGAACAGAGTAACATATTGTTTAGTCTTTTTCTTAGTGTTCTCATTTTCTGTCCGTCCATGAACTCTTCTACTGATAAATCTAGGCTCTGAAAACTGTTAATCTGATTTTAAGCCATCTTTCTTAATAAAAAAAAAGTGTGCCTAAGCTCTTAGAAATGTGCAATTTGTCGGTCAAGAGGAGCGGCGAGCAAGCGACACGGTTTTTTCACTAGTGAAAATAATGATAATCGTATGACCAATCAGCTGGCGTCTCTAGCGCGAAGAAACTATTTTTGTCTCGATGAATTTTCGCGCGTAAATCTCGGTATGTATATAATAATGAATAATGTGCGGCTTCGCTCGGAAAGCTTCGTTTTGCGCCGGCTAACTAGCGGTTATTTATTTTAAAATTGCCGACTTGCATAGAGTGACAAACAGCGACCGAGTCGTTAGCGGGACATTGAGCCGGTAATCTGTTGCTAAAGGATTGATAGGGCTTATTAACTGCGTGAAGCGATAAGGATTTATGTTTCACGCGCTAGGATTAATTTTTAAAACAGTAATTCATGTGTTCAAACTGAGCTGAGCTGAGAACACGTCGTGCTCACTGAATTCCTCGTGAAAATCCTGAGGGAAAGTGATTTGTCGTGAGTGTTTCCTCTTTTATTACAACTTTCGAAAAGGACAGGAGATCTTCATTTTCACTTATATTCTGTTAGTAACATACTTGACAAACACAAGTGACAAATTAAGCTGGGTTGTAAAAGATAAGTTAGCGTGTTGAGGAAGCAAAGGAACTTAGCGTGTTAAAAAAAAAAAAAATCTAGCGAGTTCTAGATTCAAAGCTCTACCGCGCTGGCCAGATATGAAAAATGACTACCATCACGCTTTCCAGAATCAATTGTTTTTATGTACATATATGCACGGTAAGCGTGTTATGCAACTGGCGCGCGAGCGTGTTATAACGTGCCGTGTGCGTGCGTTCACCTTGTTCCCTGAAATCCGTGGAGTGTCACAAATAATAATTCAGATACTGATTTTTGATAGGAAACAAAACCAGGCAATGGGGAAAAAAGTTTTTCTCCGTGCTGATATCCATTATTTCGAGCGCTTAAATTAGGTTTGTGTCCATTGTGTCCTTTTTCCAAGCCTTTTGGGTGTAAAATATTTTGAAAGTCTCTGAGGGGTGGCTGGAATATTTAGGAAATGACAAATGTGTACATCATTGAACCAGATAAATAGCTTTGCTTTTAGAGAGAGGATTCTTGCGTTCATAAATGTAAAGAAAGTTTTATGAACAGAAAAGTGTAAGATCTGATGTAAAATGGAATATGAAAGTAGCCCCAAACAAAGATTTTATAACAAAAAGTTTCTCTGAATCTCGTTGTGAATGACTGCATCGGCGATTTTTTTTCAATAAATTAAAGTTTATTACCTGAACAAGCCATTAGTAAATGTAACATGCAGTCGAGTTATTAAGAAAAAACAGAATCTACAGAGCTTCAAGCTTTTAAATGACAAAAGGATGGTTATAAAGTTACTGTAGTAGTTTATGACAGTAAACGGTGGCAAGTAGGCACACCATGTGTATTTCATAGTCGCTAGCAAGTAAATTTTGCCGGACTTTGAGTTCGTCTCAAGATGGAACAACACAAATACAGAGGTAAATATTTACAGTAACTTTATAACTATCCTTTTGTCTTTTAAAAGCTAGAAGCTTAGTAGATTCTGTCATGTCGGTCATTGTTAAAACTGTCTTTGTTTTGATGCTACTTTTCGACATGGGAAAAGTGTGTCGGACAAATTAAGTATTTACCAAAAAAATAGATATTTCTTTGCCAGCTTCAGCAATGACAGAGGATTAAGTTTTGAGGATAAAACAAAGGATTATGTTGACATAAATACCGGAGGTAAAGTAAATTCATGACACGAGGTCACACAACTCGGGTAATATTCACGGTGAAAATTTGCATGTTTGAGTGGTCGAACGAGAAAAGTCATTTCTCGAAAACTAAAAGGACATATTGGGCTACAACATATGAAAGTAGGAGTGAAAACGAATTTTGAGCTACTGACACCCTCTCTTAGTTGGATTGCTGGAAAATTCTGACACACTTCAGCGTTTGATTCTTTGTGATGACTTTTTGCAAATACATTTCATCAGAGGCCATGTTTCGTACTCAATTAAATGATGTTCATTTTATTGTACTTGCCTCCTTCGTCTCACGAGAGGAAATGACAGTTGATAAACAACTGTCAGAAGCTTTTCCGCTTGCGGATGATATAAAGCCCGGTTACTGAGCAAAGACAAAAGAAATAGCAATCTTTTCTTTCTTGCTGTGGATTCAAGGCATTTTGTAAGAGCATAGGCTTAAAGCAACAAGATAAATCAAGCAAAAAATGACGCTTAAATTATAAAGTGACACATTATGAGCGTAAAAATTACTTGAGTCTTTCCTTTCCCACAAGGAAAAAATGTGTCTGTGTTGAAAATAAAATACTTATAAATTAAATAAACTAATTGGACACTCTCATGAGTAGATCATAGTTGGAAAATGTCACGTGAACCGGAAACAAATCGGTACCCACACCTTTCCCTCTTCGTTTGTTTTTGTTTGCTTGTTTGCACAGAGGAATGTCAAAGCTTTTACTTTCTTTGGGTTTTTTGTTTTGTTTGTCTTTTTTTTTTTCGGAGAAGAGAGGTAACAACTTTTTTTCGAGTCCTCTCATTCTTTGAACTTTGTTATCGTATACCATACGATTGAAAATAGATTGACTTATTTTTGATACGCTGTTGAACAACAACCAGCTGAAGAAGTTACCATCAGGAATTTTCAGTAGCAATACCCATCTGGAGTGGCCGTATGGCTGCAGCCGTATTAACACTTGGACTATGAAATGTCCTTTGAAATATGCATTAGTTCAGGAAAATTTGTTCGCGAAATAGATTATCTATGAAATATTTCTAGGGAAATTTGCTAGCGGAATTATTCTGGGGTAGAATTTCGCCCTTTGAAACCTTTCCCTCTTCCTTAAATAGCCTCATTAACAAGTCAAGAATATTCTATGTGGTTCATTTCTTAGGTCGTGTTTCAATTTTCCTCTAAATATTCTTTTTTGGATGAAGGGATAAAAAATTTAAAAAGAAAAAAACGGGAAAAGTATGACAACCTCATATACAAATTATTTTTTTTTAAAGAGGGCACGGTAACGAATCCTGCAATCTGATTGGTTCTTTACCCGGTCAGTATTTTCCTATCTCTGCCCACGGGCCACGGTAACGCTTTCGTGAGGTACATCCCAAATTTCGATGCCAAGTTTTAATTTAAGTTCTACAACAAATATACACTCTCAGTGAGTCTTTCCAAGTCCGTTCAATTTGGACATTTGTACCGTAAATTGCACAAAGAAACAGGAGGACTTTTTTGAGAAAAGGCCGCATTAAATCCCCTTGTGTCTTGTTGGAGTGCGCCATTCGAATTTAGTTTTTTTGAAGGAAAGACCAGATTTACACACGCCATTGCAGCAAACAAACGAGCAAACTCTCACAACTTCAAAATAAAAAAATTTGAGTTTACTCACAATTACTTTCCTCGCCGTTTACTTAATGAACAGAGGTAAATCTTCGTACACGAATGAATCGGGGATGAGAGTGAATAATACTTTCCGTTAGATCGTGGCTGTCTTGGAAGAAAACATTGTACAGACAGTCCTTGCCAAACTATTTCCGTTGTTTTTCAAATGTTCTTACGCATTTTTTTGTTACGCGCTCTCCAATTGACAGGTGTCAGATTGTGACAGATACTTGTAAAAATGATGTTTCAAAGTTTGTTTGGAAGCCTTTTAAATCACCTTTATCGTGACAGAAATGAAAATGTTTCGCTGGGGCATCTCTCTTGAATTTGCATCACCTCTATTTTAACTACCATTTACTGGCTAAGATTAGCCACATTTAGAATAACTTTGAACGCGGCTTTGTTAAACAATAGCTAACTCCGTTTAATTAACCGACCCATAATTTTTTTGTGGGAAATGATAGACTGATTGTGCCATCTTTCTGTTTTCAAAACAAACTAGTTTTCTGAAGGTTGTGAATAAGAGTCCTCCTCTTTCCTCTAAATTTCGTATTAATGCAAGCGGCCATCTGATTCCATTGCTCGCTAAAAAATGGCGTGTCAAACTTTCCAGTGAGAGTGTGAGACATGTTCAACTGTTGTTTCTGTGAGACGGTAGAGTAGCTAGTGATACTTTGAACGCTTTTGTGTCCTGACAGTTGCATAACATCAGTTGGCAGCACGTCGTTGTTTCCAGATTTTCCATTATTTACTGCCAAAGTAAAAACGGTGCATCGTCGGTTTTCATTTCCGCGGGTCGCTTTTCTGCGTAGACTTTGTAGGCCTTTACTGGACATTCTGGTTGTACGGCACAGCAAAAATTTTCAGTGCAATGGCTCTTACATTCCGTGGATCGTTTCCTGAACGAGTTTTGGTTTCTCTTTCATTGAATTGGAGGTACTCCTGCCCTGTGGAAGTTTTGACAAAGTTTTACGTCTCCCCTTGAACACATTTCTCTGTGCTCCTTGCAGCCTAGTAACCCGAAGTGGATCATGTTGTTGAAGCATACCATGTTTAAAAGCGCTTCTGCCAAGTAACTTCCCAAGAGATCCTTTTCAAACAGAACTTGAACATCTTCCTCACTTAAAGGAGCGAAGCATTAGGCTTGTTGCCCATGCCTTTCCGTTTTAGATCCCTTTGCTTTGACTGAAGCGCTTTCTGAGTTTGCTCGAACCGGACGTTTTTCATAAGACAAAGACCATGGTTTATTTTTCTTCGAATTAGGCTCGCATTCCTAGTTGTCTTCTTTTTTGCGAACCGTTATAAGGAACTCGCTGAGAAAATTGTTCAGCGCTTGAGGAGTCATTAGTTCATTTGCCTCGTCCCGCCTTTCAAAACAAGAAATTTGTGGAACAGACCAACATATTGTTAAGTCTTTTTCTTAGTGTTTTCATTTTCCTGTCCGTCTATGAACTCCTCTACTGATAAACCTAGGCTCTGAAAACGGTTAGTCTGATTTGAAGCCATCTTTCTTAGTGGCTTTATAAGGGTCGTAGTAATATATATCACATCCAAAAAACGTTGTGGCCACATGCAATGCACGTATGTAGCGATGAATGAAATTACGAATAACGGCGCCACCGTCACTCCGCCGATGAATTGTTCATACGTTTGTATTTTTGAGCGTAGCGCTGGTGGGTATTATTGTACGTTATTGTTCATCTAATTGTAAATTTATTCCGATTTCTTCGAGAAGTTGACATCCTCCAGGTGTAGCGTGAGATTTTTAAGGTGAAGGCACGAGAAGATAACACCGAGCGCCGAAGGCCGTCCAAAGTAATGAATCTAGGAGCATGCTCTTACAGAAGATTTTAAATCTAGCGTCTCGAAAGTGCCATTTCCTGCATTTTTCATTTGAGCTCTGAGTGATAAAGAAAACAATAGGTCGCTTAGGGCGAAGAGTCAACTTTCGGCGGATGGAATTGAGAATTTTCCCTTCTAAATGCTGCTTTATGGCATCAACAAGCATAAAGAAGCTTCAAAGTGCTCAATTCAGGCATCCACCATAAGTTGTATACGTAAATTTGATATATAGTTTAGTCCGCTCTTTGTGCAGTGTTGCTTGTAATTTTCAAAAATGAGCCCGCTCTGCTAAAAAAATTTAACCGAAATTACAATATATTTTCGAATTTACATACCCCTCTCTCTTATTTTAATTATTCTGAATAAAAATGTCATCGGGAACAAGTTGGACTTTTAAGCAGAGGCGAGATTGAAAGTTGCATGTTTACGGTTAAAGCAGCAGAGGGAAATAGATGTTAAGCGAAAAAATAATTTTCAGTGTCAAAAACCACTTAAAAAATAAAAAAAAATTACGTGATTTGTTCTTGTAAATGATCGATCTAAATATGCGAAGCGAAAAAGTTCTTCAAACAAGAATTTTGTGAAAAAACGATTCATTTATGATAGTTAATCAAAAAATAGGCCTTCGAGCGCAGAACGGATTTTCGCACGGGAAAATTTAGTTTTCATTATTTCGGGAAATCAAGGTTGCTTCGTATTCTTTTAGACTAATACCGATTCATGGGACTAGTTTGAAAGAGATCAATTGTTTTCAACCGAAATGCACCGGTCCGCTTCTAGAGAGACTGCGACTTAAAGCTCCAGAAACCATATTCTACTGGGAGATGTGGCAGTGCATTGAAGTTGCCCTGCCCTGAACTCACAGTAGCAAATAATCTCTGACAGTTGTTGTTTTAGAAACTATCAAGTTGTTCTAACTCGACATATGAACAGTACTACAAGCTTCTGAACTCACGGTATTTTTCAGGAATATTAAGACAACTAAAACTGAGTAAATTGAATAGCGCGTTCAACCACTTCATTTTTTTTTCCTACGAACCAAAGAGGAAGAATTGTACACTTGTTTTATGATAGAAATAATAATGATAATAATAAAAAAGACACAAAAACGAGAAAGCAAAGGAAGCCCAGACATTGAAAAGTTTCTCTCAACCAGCCTCGTTTCCATGTTCTTGAGGGTCTCCAAATGACCTTGAGCCGCAATTTTTTACAAAAATAGATTTCAATCTTAAAATATCTTTTTCATGATCAAAACCAAGTTTATATGCAAAATTTGAGCCAAATCAGTGGGCCTGTCTGTCCGCAGCTTTTCGATCTGGCTTCTTTTTTATGGACTATCGCTTTTGATAAGGCCGAACCAACACTTGACCAAGAATATTTTATCAAATCGCTCGGTTCAGGAAAAATCGTTCGCTACATACATCACAGGGAACTTCGGATTGAACTTTTCAAATTCAATCACAAAAAGGGAAAAATCACGAAAATTGTCTAAGCTATTTCAAATGCTCTTTGCATAAACTATTGTTTGTGTTTTAACCTTACTTTATAAAAGCCCATTTAAGAAACTCGAATATCATGTTGTTTCCCATGCCGACATTGAAATCTTTCTTGTGGAAAATAATAGATTGACGAATGTGTTACTTACGGATGGATGTCTTAAAAGACATTTGCGCCTGATAAGCGAAACTAAATGATGGAGTTGACAGATTTACCTGAAAATATAAATACGTTGCTGTACTATGAGCAACATGGGCTCTTACCAAAAACATTTCTTGTCACTTGAAGATATTGATGATTATGATAATACGTTTATATCAGTAATGCGGCTGAAGACTAACTATCGTCATTTGTCGACAGGTACTTGGACAACAACCAGTTGGAGAATTTGCCAAAAGACATATTTATGAACAATATCTACCTACGAGGGCTGTAAGTCAACAGTGAAGGCTATTCTTTCTAATTCTAATCATGCAGGCAATGTACAGGGACGATGAGCAGGGACAACGAAAGACTTACAGGGATAATTGTGACAGTTACAACATTGCAATGATCAGACATATTCACCAAAGTCACAAAGTGTATCATTGTTTTAAAAAATATCAGTAGCTAAGGCTAGGCTTTTTAGTCATCAATCAGACAAAATTTATGATGTATCCACTCAGGCCATTAGTTCTAAGACTAATTAGCCTTCGAGCATTAGGGTGGAAGGAAGGGGCGGGGAGGAAAGTTGGGTAGCCACTGGAGGGTTACATCTTCCATGCTAGGAAAAGGGAGTTCGTCCGCTCTTGCTTGATTCTAAAGCTTGGATAAGTTCGTTACAGAAAATAAACAAGTAACATGAATAGGCAATAATTTTTTTGGATACTTTCTAAAGCTATGCAAAGCCTTAATTGTGTCTAACGTTTGCATAACCTTCTTGGATTCTCCCAGCTTCTTTTCGTGTTTAGATGAGAATATATAAACACAGAAAAAGCTCTCTGCCGTTCAAATATAGAATTGACGGAATCCACGAGATTTGGTCCGAACGTTGCTAGAACAATGAAGGAAAAAAAAACGATGTTGGCCTTTTTTTTTTTCTTTTTCGCCGCAAATATTCTATCGACAGCCTAGGAACGCATCTGGTTTGCGAATGTATCGGTGCTTAAACTCGGCAGCTCAATTTAAAGAAAATTAAGAACTAATGTCAACGTGCATCAAACAAACAGCGGCAAGTCACCCAAAATTTGCTTTCACTCCTACTTTCATGTTTGGTAGCCCAATATGTCCTAATGATTGTGGTGTAGGTTTTTTTGTGGAAATATGTTTTAGTTTTCGAGAAATAATTTTTTTAGTTTGACCGCTCAAATACGCAGATTTTCACTACGAATATTACCCGAGTTGTGTGACCTCATGTAACGAATTTACTCGATCTTCGGTATTTCTGTCAACATAATCCTTTGTTTTATCATCTAAACTTAATCCTCTGTCATTACTGAAGCTGGAAAAGAATTAATTAGGTTTTGGTGAATATATTTGTCCGACATACCTTTCCCATGTCGAAAAGTAGCATCAAAACAAAGACAGTTTTAACAATGATCGATATGACAGAATCTACTGAGCTTCCAGATTTAAAACACAAAAGCATGGTTATAAAGTTACTGTAAAAACTGAAGGAGTGAACAAAATCATTTAATATCTAATATACTTTTTTTTATTAACTGACAGTCTATTTACCAAACTTTATTCCTTTTATTCCTATTTCTTTGACTGTCGTCACGCAACCTGTTTGTTAATGCATTATTGTGGGCAGATAGATGATTTTCTAGTCTGCGTTTTATGACCTCTTTAGGCTCCCCATAATTAGTAAAGTTTATATGCTAAGATTAGCCACATTTAAAATAATTAAGAAGGCAGTTTTGTTGACTAACTCTGTTCAATTCACTGACCCAAAATTTTTTGTGTGAAATGATAGACTAATTGTGCCATCTTTGTGTTTTCAAAACAAGTTTTCTCAAGTCTGTGAATAAGAGTCCTTCTCTTTCCTCTACATTTTGTATTAATGCGAGCGGCTATCTGATTCCATTGCTCACTAAAAAATGGCGAGTCAAAATTTCTTTGTAAAACGGGCACAAGAAAGCCTGTTTTTCTGCTGTCCAACCGGTGGAAACCTTTAGTTCTCGACGTGTTGCACCTAACCATCTCGTAAGAATGAGTAATTGCATTTTGAAACTTGATAATGAACGACTACGAAGCGTTTGTTTGTTCCTTTGCGCGTGTAAACATATTGTAGTGTAAATGACCTAACTATGGAAACCAAAAGCAAGTGAATACACGCACAGGGTCTAGAGGAGTTTGAAAATTTAAGTTCGCTGAGTTTGCGAGCTAAAAAAGACTCGTTAGTACCTTCCACCATGTTAAATTTAATTATCCTCACGTTAAATTTGCGTTGCGCAAGGTATATACCGCAGTGCTAAAGACGAAGAGCTCGTAAGATGCCAAGATTAGTGTACAATTGTAGGTTGTTTAGGTTGTTTCTTCACAACGAGTGAATAAAATTCGCACAAGTGAACCAACCGTGAAATAACTTATTTATCACATACGTTCCTGGATTTATAAGCGAACAGAACTCAAAGATAAACATATCTTTATTTTCTTTCAAAGGAAAACAACGCGCGGTCAAGCCCTCACAGTTCGAGAGTTGCACTGAAATGGCTTCCTTGTAAAATACTTTACATAAAAAATTATCGAGCAAAAATGCCGTTAAAAGGCAGAGCTAGGAAGAATGAAATAAGACATCCTGAAAATATGTCGAAAAACCCGAGACTTCATTTTTTGTTGCTTATGAGGACCCGCATGCTTGAATTGACAAACACCAGTAAGAATCCGAATCAAGAGGTTTGATTTTTTTGTAAGTTTTGCTAGGGTTTTCCTCTCACACTGAAAGTGTGGGCGATTGATTTAAAGTGTTTATTGCCACACCTATATGTCCTCCGCTTAGAACAGCACCCGAAAAAAAGAGAAACGGGCTGCTGTGCTGCTTGCTTTGCTGAGAAAAAGTTGGACGAATTGTTGGATAAGTGAGTTCGTCAAACTCGTGCTTTCTTTTATCCGGAATAGAAGAGCCAGACTGGGGAGTTATTTCTCTCGAACTCATTCCAGTGAGAGTGTGACTCATATTCAACTGTTGTTTCTGTGAGACAGTAGAGTACCGAGTAATACTTTGAACGTTTTTGTGTCCTGACAGTTGCATAATAGCAGTTGGCGGTACGTCGTTGTTGCCAGATTTTACATTGAGTACTGTCAAAGTAAACGGTGCATCGTTGGTTTCCATTTCCGCGGGTCGCTCTTCTGCGTAGACTTTGTAGGCTTTTACTGGACATTTCTGGTTGTTCGGCACAGAAAACATTTTCGGTGCAATGGCTCTTACATTCCGTGGATCGTTTCTTGAACGAGTTTTGGTTTGTCTTTCATTGAATTCGAGGTACTCCTGCCCTGTGGAAGTTTTGAAAAAGTTTTACGTCTCCCCTCGAACACATTTGTCTATGCTCCTTGCAGCCTAGTAACTTAAAATGGATTATGTTGTTGAGCCATACCGTGTTTAAAAGCGCTTCTGCCGTGGAACTTCCCAAGAGATCCTTTTCAAACAGAACTTGAATATCTTCCTCACTTAAAGCAGCAGAAGCATTAGGCTTGTTGCCCATACCTTTCCGTTTTAGATCCCTTTGCTTTGACTGAGACGCTTTCCGAGTTTGCTCGAACTGGACGTTTTTCATAAGGCAAAGTCCATACTACATTTTTCTTCGAATGGCGCTGAAAACTGGCGAAGAAGGTCCTTAGGGAATTAGGCTCGTATTCCTCGTTGTGTTCTTTTTTGCGAACCGTTATAAGGAACTCGCTGAGAAAATTGTTCAGCGCTTGAGGAGTCATTCGTCCATTCATCTCGTCTTGCCTTTCAAAACAAGAAATTCATGGAACAGAGCAACGTCGTGTTTTTTGTTTGGTTTTTTTTTTAGTGTTTTTCGTCATAAGGCAAAATCCATAGTTTTTTTTTCTTCAAATGGCCCTAAAAGCGAAAAATGCCCTTAAGGAATTAGGCTCGTATTCCTAGTTGTCTTCTTTTCTGCGAACCGTTAGAAAGAACTAAACTTGTTCAGCGCTTGAGGGGTCATTCGTTCATTTGCCTCGTCTTGCCTTTGAAAACAAGAAATTCATGGAACAGAGTAACATATTGTTTAGTCTTTTTCTTAGTGTTCTCATTTTCTGTCCGTCTATGAACTCTTCTACTGATAAATCTAGGCTCTGAAAACGGTTAATCTGATTTTAAGCCATCTTTCTTAAAAAAAAAAAGTGCGTCTAAGCTCTTAGAAATGTGCAATTTGTCGGTCAAGAGGAGCGGCGAGCAAGCGACACGGTTTTTTTCACTAGTGAAAATAATGATAATCGTATGACCAATCAGCTGACGTCTCTAGCGCGAAGAAACTATTTTTGTCTCGATGAATTTTGGCGCGTAAATCTCGGTATGTATGTAATAATGAATAATACGCGGCTTCGCTCGGAAAGCTTCGTTTTGCGCCGGCTAACTAGCGGTTATTTATTTTAAAATTGCCGACTTGCATAGAGTGACAAACAGCGACCTAGTCGTTAGAGGGACATGGAGCCGGTAATCTGTTGCTAAAGGATTGATAGGGCTTATTAACTGCGTGAAGCGATAAGGATTTATATTTCACGCGCTAGGATTAACTTTTAAAACAGTAATTCATTTGTTCAAACTGAGCTCCTTGTGAAACACGTCGTGCTCACTGAATTCCTCGTGAAAATCCTGAGGGAATGTGAGGAGATCTTCATTTTCGCTTATATTCTGTTAGTAACATACTTGACAAACACAAGTGACAAATTAAGCTGGGTTGTAAAAGATAAGTTAGCGTGTTGAGGAAACAAAGGAACTTAGCGTGTTAAAAAAAAAAAAAATCTAGCGAGTTCTAGATTCAAAGCTCTACCGCGCTGGCCAGATATGAAAAATGACTACCAACACGCTTTCCAGAATCAATTGTTTTTATGTACATATCTGCACGGTAAGCGTGTTATGCTACTGGCGCGCGAGCGTGTTATAACGTGCCGTGTGCGTGCGTTCGTCTTATTCCCTGAAATCCGTGGAGTGTCACAAATAATAATTCCGATACTGATTTGTGATAGGAAACAAAACCAGGCTATGGGGGAAAAGGTTTTTCTCCGTGCTGATATCTATTATTTCGAGCGCTTAAATTAGGTTTGTGTCCATTGTGTCCTTTTGCCAAGCCTTTTGGGTGTAAAATATTTTTAAAGTCTCTGAGGGGTGGCTTTTAGAGAGAGTATTCTTGCGTTCATAAATGTAAAGAAAGTTTTATGAACAGAAAAGTGTAAGATATGATATAAAATGGAATCTGAAAGTACCCCCAAACAAAAATTTTGTAACAAAAACTTTCTCTGAATCTTGTTGTGAATGACTTTACATTGGCAATTTTTTTCAATTAGTTAAAGTTTATTACCTGAACAACCCATTTAAAACAAAAGCAAAAAAGGAAAAAATAATAAAAGTAAATGAAACATACAGTCGAGTTATTAAGAAAAAGCAGAATCTACTGAGCTTCAAGCTTTGAAAAGACAAAAGGATGGTTATAAAGTTACTGTAGTAATTTATGACATTAAACGGTGGCGACAAGTAGGCACGCCAGGTATATTCCATAATCGCTGGCAAGTAAATTTTGCCGAACTTTGTGTTCTTCTCAAGATGAAACAACTCAAATACACAATTAAATATTTACAGTGACTTTATAACCATCCTTTTGTCTTTTAAAAGGTAGAAGCTCAGTAGATTCTGTTATGCTACTTTTCGACATGGGAAAAGTATGTCGGACAAAAGTATTTACCAAAAAATAAATATTCCTTTGCCAGCTTCAGCAATGACAGGGGATTAAGTTTAGATGATAAAAGAAAGGATTATGTTGACAGAAATACCGGAGGTCAATTATATTCATGACACGAGGTCACACAACATGGGTAAGATTTACGGTAAAAATTTGCATATTTTAGCGATCGAACGAGAAAAGTCATTTCTCGAAAACTGAAATATATTTTCACAAAAAAAAAACTGCACCACAATTGTTAAGACATATTGGGCTACAAAATATGAACGTAGGGGTGAAAACGAATTTTGAGTTACTGACACCCTCTCTTAGTTGGATTGCGGGAAAATACTGACACACTTCGGCGTTTGATTCTTTGTGATGACTGTTTGCGAATACATTTTATCAAAGGCCATGTTTAGTACTCAGTTAAATGACGCTCATTTTATTGTACTTGCTTCCTTCGACTCACGAGAGGAAATACCAGTTTAATCGATTTATTTTTATGCAGCATGTGGTTGTGTTTTTTAAAAGCGGCGCGCGCACGAATTTTTTTTTCTTGAAGGCATCCGCGAGTATATGTAAGAACAGTCTATTAGTTACAAGTGGTGCTTTTTTCTGGAATACAATTGCATTCAAACATCCGCATAGAGCAAAAATGAACGATGGACTATGGATTCGAAACTGAGCAGGATTCATGACCTAAGAGACTTTCATTTCAAAGTGACATCCACCTGAAGCTTTGATTTAAGTAATGATGATTTTATATATTTTTAATGGCTGCAGTATTCAGTATTTCAGTAACTTGTAAATTATTGCAAACCTAGTACTCAGATGGAAGACCATATAAGCACCAGCTTTAACTATTGTCGTGCTGAAATAAAGTGTATGTATGTATATGTAAATTAGCGTCACAACGATTTTGTTATCTGGGACTTACACGGAAGGCATTGAATTTGGGGAAAATAAGTTTGATAATATCACAAGATACTACTCGGTTGTAAGGTCAGGTGACACGTTTAGACTATACCCGTAAAAAATATTTATGGATTATGAAGCGAGGATTTGTTGCAAAGACGATTGTTGATGAACAACTATCAGAAGCTGAAACGAGCTCCTCCGCTTGCGGATGATATACAGCCCGGTTACTGAGACAAGACAAAAAGAAATAGCAATCTTTTCTTTCTTGCTGTGGATTCAAGGCATTTCGTAAGAGCATGAGCTAAAAGCAACGAGATAAATCAAGCAAATAAATAACGCTTAAATTATATGACAAATTATGAGTGTAAAAATTGCCGTATTGGTACTAATTTTCGCGTCGCTTTAATTCCGCGATTTGCGAACTTAAAGCGACGCGAAAAAAAAATCCCGCGAACTTTAATGTCGCGAAATTTAATATCCTCCTATATTCCTTGTTTTCACAATTTAACGAGGAAACATATGTCTACGTATTGTGTATAATGTGTAAAAGCT
This sequence comes from Pocillopora verrucosa, assembly GCF_036669915.1. Lineage (NCBI taxonomy): Eukaryota > Metazoa > Cnidaria > Anthozoa > Scleractinia > Pocilloporidae > Pocillopora > Pocillopora verrucosa. Next base: position 18,351,500 of record NC_089316.1, on the reverse strand, counting down.
TTATGGCATGCCTACAGATGACGAATAACAGTTTAACAGTGACTGTCAAATTTCACTATCTGCGTTGCTTTGACCTCTTCGTCTGCATCGCTAGCATCGTCTTCAGGTCCTTTCAGCACCTGTTTTGTACAGTCATCGAAATGGCCATCTATCCCGGGTTTTTTTAAATTTGAAACGACAACCTGTTTATAGTTTTTGAGTATTGCCTTGTTCCTTTCGGATCCATCTCAGCTGTACCTTGTAAGGGAATTTCCAATCCTCCTTGCACTAGTGGAGATCTTCTGTGGTTCTTGCCGATGACTTTACCACAGACAACCTCTCCTCTGAGGAGAAAAAAGCGCGTTGCTCTGAAAATTTCCCCGGGCGAGTGACCACCTGCAGAGTCGGCAAGACGGCCTCGAAGGCGCTTGGTCGCGGCAATAGCATAGCGATCGTAACAGTTGTTTCTCTCGTAGCAGCATTTCAATTGCTCTCCAACAATCGGACTCCAAACCTCTTAATAACATTGAAACCCGCGGAGATCTCTGCTCGCCATATCAAGATCTGGTGTGTTTTCTGTTCCCCTCAATGTGGATGTTCTGTTGCAGTCCATTGTATTGTGACAGTCAATAACAAACAAAACACAATAGTCTCTCTGTTCCCTTTATTAGCGTTACAGCGCTGCGAAGACGCACTACACTCTGGTTTAAGTTTCTTTGGTAAAATGTCCTTGTTTCGTTGCGGTTTCACGGTTCAAAAGAAAAAAGTAACGGAACGTCCAAACAATTCTGATGCCCCTGAAGATCTGGAAATTGCTGTTCCGGCCTACTTTCCAAGCCAAGAAAGCACTTCATTGGGCAATGTCGAATATTATGCGGTGGAATCGTCCGTTGCGAGCTTGGTGAATCCTCACTCGAATGAAGGTTCCTCGGCTACTTCAGCAGCAAGAAAACGTGGAAAATACCGACACTATTCGGCTGAAACATGCGCCAAGATTGGGAAATATGCCAGTGAGAATGGTAATTCGAAAGCCATCAATCAGTTCAAGGAGGAACTCCCAACATTAAAGGAAAGCACTGTAAGAACTTTTAAACGGGCTTATGAGAGGAGACTACGCGAGGAGAAGAAAAAAGGTAAAACAGACGCGACTGTCATTGCTATCCCGAGTGACACCCATGGGCGACCGCCAATACTCTGTGACATGGACAGTATATTAATCTCTCTTCTTAGGAACATTAGAAGCAGAGGTGGAGTAGTTAATTTCTGTGTCGTGAAGGCAACAGCGCTGGCGCTTCTTGATAGTAATAAGACGCCTTATATAAGAGAATTTGAGCCTACAGTGACTTAGGCGAAATCCATTTATAGGCGCTGCAATTTTACTCGCCGAGCTGGAACAAACACTCGTCCTACAGTTCCCAGAGGGATGTTTGAAGAATGTAAACTTACATTTCTCACTGACATTAACAAGATGAGGTTTCAAATTCCCCAGAGGAATCGCGATTTCCCAGAATCCGAAACATTACTCTAATGAAGATGAAACTATAACCTTGATAGATAAACTAATCGCCCCTATGTCGAGAGGAAAAGAAAGGAGTTCAAACTGGCACCAACTCAGAAAGCTCTGCTGATCTGGGATGTGTTTAGAGGCCAAAACACTGCAAAGGTTTTGAAGAAATTGGTATCGCTAAATATTGCGATTGTGTCGGTGCCCGCCAACGTGAACCACTTCTTTCAGCCTCTGAATCTCACCGTCAATGGGGAGGCCAAGAGATTTAACAAGGACAAGTTTACGACATAGTACTTGGACGAAGTAAAGCAGCAGATAGAATCGGGAGGCGAAAGCGCTGATATTGATGTAGATCTGCGGCTAACAGTCCTAAAACCACTTCATACCGTCTGGTTGGTGGACCTTTACAACCACCTGAGTAGTCTTGTTGGTGTGGGACACATTGCGAAAGGATGGGAGAAAGCCGGGATCTCCAGCCTCTTAGATGGAAAAACAGATCTCTCTCCAGAAGACTCCTTCACTGACATTGAGCTCGCCCTAGAAATTGATTAGAGGCCCAATAACTTTATGCCAATGGTACACAAGCTGTAGTCTAATTCACGGCTACAGTGTAAATATGTATTATACAGTAACAAAGAACGTTAAGCATAAGGATAATGCCTTTGACTATGCCTATGGTACGTTATGCGGTTTCTATAATTTGGTTTTGTTATGAGTTGATGATTTTCAGCAATAAGAATTGTAAAATAATAATAAAATTATCGAAATAATTTCGCGAAAATTGGTTCCGAAAGAAAATAACTTGGCACCCAAATCGCGAAAATAAAGACCCGCGAAATATGCCGACCCTTTTTTCGCGAAATAAAGTGCCCGCGAAAATTAGTACCAATAAGGTACTTGAGTCTTTCCTTTCCTACAAGAGAAAAGGTATCTGTGTTAATAATAGAATACTTATAAATTAAATAAACTAATTGGACGCTAATGTGAGTAGATCATTATTGGAAAATGTAACGTGAACTGGAGACAAATCGGTACCCACACCTTTCCCTGTTCGTCGTGAATGATAGGTTGTCTACGTAAATTTGGCCTATAATTGAGTTCGCTCTTTGTGCGGTGTTGGTTGTAATTTTCGAAATGTGCCAGCTATGCTAAAAGTTCACCGAAATAACAATATAGTTTTGAATTTTCATACTCCTCTATCCTATTTTAGTTAGTCTGAATAAAAATATCATAGGGAACAAGTTTGACTTTAAAGCAGAAGCGAGATTGAAAGTTGCATGTAGACGGTCATGGAAGCAGAGGCAAAATAGGTGTCAAACATAAAAATAATTTTCAGTGTCAAAAACCGTTGAAAAAGAAAAACGTACGGTATTTGTTCTCATAAAGGATCGATCTAAATATGCGAAACAAAAAATATTCCCCGAGAAGAATTTTGTGAACAGACGAGCACTGCAATTTGCGCCATTTATGATGGTCGGCACTGTCAAAAACAGGCCTTTGAACGCGGACGCGATTTCCGCAGGGGAAAATTTTATTTTTCAATATTTCGGAAAACCAAGGTGGTCTCAAATAATTTTAGACTAGGACCGATTCATGGGAATAGTTTGAAAGAGTTTGTTGGACCGAAATGCACCGGTCCGCTCTTAGAGAGACTAAGACTTAAATGTCCAGGAACCTCATCATACTGGGAGGTGTGGAAGCGCGTTGAATTTTCCCAGCTCTGAATTCACTTCAGCTCAATGTTGTTTTAGAAACTAACAAATTGTTCTAATTCGACATATGTACAGTGCTACAAGCTTCTGAACTTAAAGTTTTTCAGGGATATTAAAACACCTAAAACTGAGTTCACTGAATAGCGCGTTTAGCTACTCCCTTCTATAATAATAATAATCATCATCATCATCCTAATCATAATCATAATCATTATCATAATCATAAAAATACAAAAATGTGAGAGCCCACGCATTGAAAAGTTGCTCTCAATCAGCCTCGTTTCCATGTTCTTGAAGGTTTCTAAATGGCCTTGAGCTGTTCTTTCCCACACAAACAGAACTTAAAATATCAATTTCATGATTAAAAACCCTAGCAAAGTTTACAGGCAATATATAATCCCAACAGTGGACCTGCCTATCCGCAGCTTTTCCATCTAGCTTCATTTTTATGGAGTATCGCTATTAAGAAAGCCGAACCAACACTTAAACAAGGAAACTTAAATAAATCGATAAGTTCAGGAAACCTCGTTCGCTTCATACATCACAGAGAACTGGTGATTGACATTTGCGAATTCAATTACAAAAAGGGCTAAAGTTGCGAAAAATTTCTAAGCTATTTCAAATGCTCTTTACGTAAACTATTGTTTGCGTTCTCCCTTTATTTCATAATGGTAAGGAACAACCCACTTCAGAAACTCGAACATCATGATGTGACTCCATTGAACTCCTTTTCGTTGAAAAATAACAGATTGACGAATGGTTAACTTATGGATGGATGTCTTAAAAGACATCTACGCCCGAAAAGCGAAACTAAATAATGCTATTGACAGATTTACCTGAAAATATAATTACGTTGCTGTATCAGCAACCTGGGTTCTTACCAAAAACATTTCTAGCCACTTAATCATGCAAGCAATATAAAGGAAAGATGAGCAGGGCCAATGAAAGACTTAAGGGAAACTCTAACAGTTACCACATTGCAACGATCAGATATTCGTTTAAGTCACAAAGTGTATCGTTGTTCATAAACAATATTGTTAGCTAAGGCTAAGCTTTTTAGTCATCAATCAGACAAACTCAACCCGGTTCATCGGTTCTCAGCCTAATTATCTTTGGAGCATTAGGGTGTAAGGATGGGGAGGAAGGATGGGTAGCCATTGGAGGCTTCTTTCGCCCATCCTCGGGAAGGGAGTTCGTTCACTCACGCTGAATATTAAAACTGCCGACATGAATTTCCAAGCGACCTTTTCGCTGCAATTACCTTCATCGTGACATCTTATTTCCATTCAACTTTGTCTATATAATGCGTTTAAGTGTAATATTTTTCGAAGGCAGTTCAGTTACTCTTTCATCATGAGTTTGGTTTTGACATGATTTTCCGGAAGGTGTGAGAAGTTTAGAAAACCAAAACTTGCAATTCATTTTGGCAAACGCCTTTTCTTCAAGCGAGTTAAAAAAGGTCTATGGAATTGATGGAGTCCCTCGAAATTTGGTCGGAGTGTTGCTAGAACAAAGGGGTACAAAATTATGTCAGCGTTTTTCTTTCCTTTTTCTATTGCTTTGTTTTTGTTTTTTTGTGTATGTTTTGTTTTCTGTTTTTGATCATTTGTTTATTAAATGCAAATATTTTTCTATTGGAAGCGGCGGAGCGCAAGTTTATTTTAAAAAAAATTGATTTGATTTCAAGGAAATGCTGACAAATCTTCGAAGATTGGATTTTTGTGACTGAAACTGTGCAGTTACTTTTCACGAGAGGTCATGTTTGATACCCTATCCTATCGACGGAAAAGTGTCCCTCCGTGTTCTTCTTGCTGTGGATTCAAGACTTTTCGAAGGAGAATTGGTGAAAAAGTGAAGCAAAAGCAGGACTGGAGCACCCCACCCTCTTCCTCAATCCCTATGCATATGGTACACAGGGTTACAAAGGCTGCTACTTTTTTTTGGCTTGTTTCTCTCAATTTTTTTCTGTTGTTGTTTTCTTGTTTGTGCACAGGGATGCTAAGGATGGTTTTCTTTTTTTTCCTACTTTTTCTTTCCCTTTTTTTGTTGATTTTCTTTTTGCATGCTTTTTGTAGTAAACTGGACTAAGATGAAAATCGTTTGAAAAGACATTGTATACATTTGAGTTAAAGAGTTTGTTGTAGGGTTGATGATGTTATTGTTGTTCTTGTGTAAAGATTTAATACTTGGAAAAATTTAGGTCTGTCATCATCTTTAACTTAATCAATACTTTGATATCTTTTCTTGTAAAGGACTCTTGACGAAAACAAGCTACAGAATTTGTCTTCAGGCATTTTTAGAAATAACCGCCATCTGCGTAGTCTGTAAGTAGGGGATGTCATTATATTTATTTACAACATAGAGATAGCCGTTAGATGCCCAAAAGGAACAACCACGATTTTTGTGACACGTAGCTCTGATTTGAGTTTGTTCATGTTTGCTCGGATAAAATATTGCACTTTTATGAAATGCGTTTAAATTCAAAATACCTCAGAGCATTTACTGCACTGAAAATCGCATGAACTTGTAATGAACCCTCTAATCATTGTTGGTACGGACTGTATTTCATGGAGATTTAGATCTCAGAGCAAATTGAGACTGCGGGTTTGATGTGTCTAAGAATGCACTGGTTGAAACAGGCTTTTAAGTAAGATGGTAAAAAGAGGCTACGTCGTACATGAAAATACCATTTCAATATTAATCATTAGGCCGTAAATTGGTGTTAAGGCATAAAGTAGGTGGCCATGATTAAAACAGGGTATATAGAAAAGAAATAAGAAGAAAAAAGAAAAAAGCTGATTATAATAGTACTTATAATATCAGTGATAGTAATAATAATAACGATATTAATAATGATAATGATAGCAATAATAACAATAATAGTAGTAATAATAATAAAAATAATAATAATAATGATAATAATGGCGGCAAGTAGTGTTGTCTTGTGCTAGCTCTACTGATAGAAGCTTCGTTCTACAACAAGGTAAGCCAAGCTTAAAGCGCCCAAACGCATCTCAATAAGTATTAGTATACTTTGCAAATTGTCGAGCCTTAAAGGGGAGATACTGGGTGACTTCAAGAGCAGGAATAGAACGTTTTAGTTTTCAAGTTAAGTTACACATTAGGTAAACACCAACCAAAGGAAAAAAGGAGGCAGTATTAGGCCCTTGAGATGAACTTTACACTGCTTGAATGTAAGAGAAAAGCGCAATTGATGGTTAAATTAAATGACCATGCAAGAGACCGTAAGAAAGGTTATTTACATGGAAATCAAGACGGTAATTTGGGATCAGCATGGATATAAACACCTTGGTCTAACTCGCCAAATCCCTCGCGATCAGGCTGCGTACGTAGAGAAATCGTTGAAGAATTCCCAAAGAGTTAGAAGACGCCGATTGGATAGAGAAGAAATTTATACAAAATATTTTAATCATCGAAAATATTCCAGAGGAAAAAAGTGCTAATCAGGACTATCAAATTCAAACGAACTTGCATAACATTCAGAGCATAAGCCCTTTGGGATCTGCAAACAATCTGCCAGTCGAGCGAAGTAGTGCGTGCTTTGAGTGAAAATTCGACGGTATTGTTTTCTTTAGCATCAGTCAACCTGGTAAAAACGTATATCAGGAGATTGACGCTATAACAAAAGAAAGACCAACAACGAGCGACATTGAGAACATGAAGAAGAGTGATGGAATTAAGAAACCGGCACCGTGTATAGCGCACGGAAAACCCTTTTGGGCATTTGTGGCTCGCGAACTGCGCTCTCTACCCAACTGTTATTGCCTCTCTATTGTTGAAAGGCTAAGAGAAAGCCACGAGTCAAAGTGTAACTAAGAATTCATCCAGAAATAAGAGAGTTTTTGTGGAGAAAGCGGATGAACTCTGTACAGTCGAACCTCGACTATTCGATTATCCGAACTTTTTTCTCTAGTCCCAATTTTTATGAATATTAATTAGCTGTGATCTTGAAAACTGAAAGTCGCAAAAAGCCCAATAATCCTTTCAAAAGATTATTGAAACGGCGTATTATTCTATGTGCTTTTCAACATTCGAAAGTCCGACGAGACAAAGAAATATTCTAATGCGTTCAGCTGATATCTGATTGGCTCAATTGTTTTGTTGCTGAGTGAATTTCATGCTTGATTAATTCCTTCCGCTTGAGTCATGTAAACACAAGAGCGATCGATCGTAAACTCAAACCAAAAACATGTCTACAAAGCGAAAGCAAGTTCTATCGTTTAAAGAAAAGCAGATAATTATTTCACATTGGGATAAAAAAGAGAAAGGAACAAATTTAGCTCAAGAATATGGCATCAGCAAGCAGCAGATCTCAGACATACAGAAGAACAAAGACAAGATCCTAAAATCTACAGACAGCATCGATACAAGCGAAGGATTAAAAGGAATCATTAATATTCGTATTTTCGATTATCTGGACTCTTGATTATCCGGACTATTTACCGAGGTCCCGACGAGTTCGGACAAGCGAGATTCGACTGTATAAGATTGTCTATTGCAAAGGCGGAGCTGGAGAGACTAAGGGACAATCGGAAACTGAAGAAAAAGGGAAAGAAAACAGAGCATTCTTATTAGGAAAATGCGAAGGGATCTCATCCACACAACTTTTTAACTGCATGGAAACGAAATTCATCAAAGACAAGAAACAAGATAAAGTAAGATCGCTTAACTACTGATTTAAAAAAGATACGAGGCGGATTTACTCTACGTTTGCATTCATGTATGATGCAACAGAAGATCGACCTGTCTATCAAATAACCACTGAGGACGGTTCCCATAGCAACGCCGATGTATTCGAGAAGATTGAGAATGCGATTTCATTATGGAGAAAGGAGAAGGATTGATAACAACAATGCTGAATGGCCTCAGCTTCATCAGGAGACCTCTCGAGTGAAAACCAAAGACCTATCATTTGTCTCAACAACAGCTATAAATGGTTCACATCTAGCTTGCAGATCCCACTTGACATCCACCTAACACACACGACTTGATGGAAGGGGAACAGAGAGGGGCGAAGGCTGAATGTAGCGGAATCGCATACAACCTCATCATTGACAAGATGGTGACCCAGGATTGTCATCGAAGTAAACGGATTGTGAGCATGGCATGGGTCTATGTGAAGAAAGCATATGGTTCCATGGACCAAGCGTGGCTCACCAAAATGATGGACCTACTCCGATTACCCGGTTGGATATGCTATGGAGTTACATGAACAGCTTACCCCTACTAAGGTCTACTCGGCGTACAAGACTAGAACATCAACTCTGAACGACGTAACATGCAGATTGTGTGGCAAATCCTCAGAAATTTTGACACATGTACTGGCAGGTTGCTCAGACCTTGCTCAGACAAAGTACTTGGAAAGACACAACGCTGCACTGAAGATGCTATTCTTTGAGATGCTTAAACAACACAAGCTCGTTGATATTGTTCCTCCATAGCTTACAAATATAGACCCCAAGCCACTAAACGAGTCACCTGAAGCAGATGCTTACTTCGATCTGCCGGTGTTTATAGACCATACGTCTGTAGAGCCAACCGAGTTGACGCGCGTTTCTTTGATCACAGGGCCAAGAAAGTACTCATGGTGGAAATGAGTGCCCGTGGGTGAACAACCGCGCAAAGAAACAAACAGAGAAAACCGACAAGTATGGGCCACTTAGACTGGAGTTGTCAATAAAATGTCCAGGGTACAAGATCCCTAGCAAAGTAGATATGCTGGGCGGATGGTCCAAAGATCTGGAGAAGCTAGGAGATGACAAGCATCTTTGGAAAAGCAGGAAAGCAGTACTATGCACTACTCTGAACAGACTGTTCAAAAATCCTAACCGCATAAAAATTGCAATATTTGTATAAAACTTTCACAGACATTTTTCGTTATGAAGATCTTTCATCTATATATTCATATTTTTTTAAACCTTTTCTGTTAGAATACCTGTTTAGTTAATGGGCCACGTAGTTATGCACTATCTTGTTATTTTTTACGCATCCAGACGTTTTCACTACATATAATAATAGTAATTCTATTGATGATGATTATAATAATCAAAATGTTGATAATGATAACAACGATGATAATAATACGTGAAAAGTAAAATAAAATAAAAAATTAAGAGAAAAAAAAAGGGGGGGGGAGTGACTACAGAAAAATAAATGGCAAACTCCCTATGGATTGACGCTGGCCACAATCGTCAGAAAAATCCGGAATTTTAAGTTGCGAAGAAATAATGGAAGGTGTTGGAGGAAATAACAAGGCTAACAAGCAATTTGATGGGTTGGAAGGAGCTCGGGGGAACTGCAGATATTTTCTTTGGCGTGATACAGACTCGAATTATCAAATATGTAAGCATAAGTGCCTCTGACAAAGGTTAATCATTTAAAGAAAAACTTGTAAGCCAGCTTTTTAACGACGATGCACGCTGGGAGTTGTTAGCGAGCGTTAGAAGCGAAGTAATGTTGGTACTCTTCCATTTATTTGAATGTAAACCCACATCATAGTATTGCAACGCGTGAAATATTTTACTTCACAAATTACATTTAGATACACCGGTTTTGGGGTTAAACGTGTGTTGCCATTTAAAATTTAACGAGAGAATCTTTGTTCGCAGGGGAAAAATTTGGTTAATCGCCAATATGAGATGTAAAGTCTAATATATTCATTGCGGATTAGCATTTCCCGTTCCGTAATTTCTTGAGACTGATCGGTTGAAATAAAAGTCGCGATTTGTTTCAAATTGCCTGAAAGTCTCAATTCAGCCCAAAGTTTGGGTGCAGTCGCCTTACATGTTACCTTTAAGGTAACTTTTCTAATTGTGCGTTTGAGATTTTTGATCTGTGACCACCTCTGTTTCTAGCAACTTGATTTAACGATTGAAGGAATTTCAAGAGCGGTTAGAATTTTTCATTGGGTTTAATTAAGGCTAGACTAGATGCAAAAATGAACAACTTACTTTGAAAATTCACTTTGAAACCAAATGTATCTGTCTCGACAAACCAGGATACACCTAGGGCTCTCTCTGCAGGAAGCAAGTCGTTATCAAGATCCAGATCTTTAACACCCTTCGCTCTAGCTTCTACAGGAATGGATTCCAAGACTTCGCAGTCATTGCTGATCCATTTATTCAAATTGAAACCTCCCCTCAGCATTAGCCGACGAAGTTCTTCCACATGTTTTATTGCAACAGCCGCTGAAGGTAAGGACTTCAGGCAGTCGTCAACGTAGAAATTCTTCAAGACAGTACTAACCACGTCAGGGGAAAACTCGTGCCTATGATCTTCGGCATTCCGTCGCATGGCGAAGTTAGCACAACTGAGAGACGAAACCGCACCCAACAGATGTACGGTCATCCGATACTCTTCTAATTTCTTAGAGAAGTCGCCACGGGGCCACCAAAGGAACCGTAGGAGGTCTCTATCTACTTCTGGGACACGCACCTGATGGAACATAGATTGAACGTCACCCATGACTGCGACTGGCTCCTGACGGAAACGGATCAGCACGCCAACCAGATTATTGGTTAAGTCAGGACCTTGAAACAGCTCATCATTCAGGGAAGTTCCTTGAGAATGGGCTGAGCAATCGAAAACGACACGTATTTTAATAACTTCCAATAAACCAGATTCGTCTTTTACCGTATTCAAAAATGTGTCAAGTTTGTTCTAGTAAAGTTTGAAATACGTGTGATTAGCGTTTGCGGCTATATTTTGTAAAAGACGAATCTGGTTTATTGGAAGTTTATGACGATGTCTCGCAACGGTTCTGATGTCTACCTGTCTTATTCAGCCGGGAAGAACGGCCACCTGCCGAAAACGGTCCACGTGCTCGTAAACCGAATACCTCTTTGGATCAAGAAGGAATCTCTCTTGAACGCATCCGTGAACTCAGAAAGCGAAGAGGAGGAGTGTTGTCTTCGTTAACGTCCAAGCGTCGAGAGATCGATAGTCTTTTAACGGATGTAAATAATTTGGAGACGGTGAAAGTAAAGCTGTCGGAAATCACGTCGCTATTTCGAAGATTTACCGAGGCTCATGACGCGTATAATGTAGCTCTGGTTGAGGAAAGTCAGAGACAAGAATCAGACCTCTATTTCGCCGACATTGAAGGCAGTTTAGATTTTTTCTGCCGTACGGTCAATGATAGGTTACGTGTCACGGAAGCCAGGCTTCAAGATAACCTGATAACGCCTGACGACAGCGCTTCTCAAATTGGGTCCGAGGTTCGTAGCAAGTCTAGACCATCCATGTGTGGATCGAGAACGAGTCACTTTTCTAAAACGAGCTCCATATCTGCTGCAAGAGCCAAAGAGGCAGCTCGCATCGCGGAACTTCGAGCGGAGGCACACGCTTTGAAACACCGTCATTCGCTTCAGGAATCGGAGCTACGCCTCAAGAGGCAAGAGTACGACCTGCAGTTGAAGAAAGATGAATTAAACCTCAAAACTGAGTACGCTAAAGCGGTGGCTAGAGAAGAAGCTTACGCTCAAGCTGAAGCGGGTAATTTCGCGCCTAGCAACGTGGCCTCTAGGAATCCTCGTTGTCCCGTTTCAGTCGTATCCTCCATCACTGAAAAGTCAAGGACTGGTGGTTCAAAACGTGAGTCATTTGTACCTGCCGATAAGAAAGAGAAATTGTCTGTGAAGTCAAGTAACCCGGTTAAAGATCATAAGGATGCTGTGAGTGATTCAAGTTCAAGCACTGGCAACTCAGGTCTAAGCGACCAGGCCTATGGCATTCTCGTCCAGCAGAACCGAGTAATGGAAGAGTTCGTGAAACAGCAGCAAAGCAACTTGTTACCCAGGAAACGTGTACCTGTGTTCAGTGGAGACCCTTTACATTACTGTGCTTTCATTCGCGCGTTCGAGACCGTAATCGAAACTAGAGAACTAGATTACGCTGGGAGACTCTATTACCTCGAACAGCACACAGCTGGCAGAGCTCAAGAGTTGGTACAAAGTTGCCTCTACATGAAAGCCGAAGATGGGTACGTAAAGGCAAAGAAACTCTTAGAGAGCAAATTTGGACAGAAGCACAAAATCGCTATGGCATATGTGGATAAAGTCACTAATGGTCCAGTCATCAAAGCTGAAGATGCAGACGCCCTAGAAGGCTTTGCCGTTTTGCTCTCTAGCTGTACATACACTCTTAAGGCTATCGGCCATTCCAGCAAGTTCGAAAGTCCGGATAGCATGCGGAAGATTATTGAGAGGCTTCCCCCGAAGTTGCAAGCCAGTTGGCGGGACAACGCTGATCGGATCCTCAACTCGAAAGCGAGAGACGTCTGCATTGATGATATTTCACTCTTCGTTGAACAGAAAGCCCGCACCTTGTCCAATCCAGTTTTTGGCAAGCTTCCTTGTTTGGAAAAGGATAAGAAGAACAGCAAGGATAGGGGTTCGAGATCGAAGTCTGAGAGACCCGGTGGAAAACAGCTAAGCCTCGTCACGATCTCCGAGACGAAATCTGCTCTCAATTCATCTGCTGATGTGTTGAGTGCAGTTCATTCTTCTAAGAAGAACTGTCTGTTTTGTAATGCAGATCACAATCTCACCGAATGTTCCAGTTTCGCCAAAGTAGCTCCTACAGATCGTCAGGAGTTTGTCATGAAGCAGAGGCTATGCTTTTCGTGCTTAGGTGGAGGCCATCAGTCTAGAAGTTGTCACAAAAGGAAGCCCTGTATTCACTGTAATAAGAGACACGCTACTGTAATGCATGTAGGTGCACCAGAAGCTATTGTTGCGTCCGACCGTGGTAAGGATGGACTTCAGAGCGAGAATAACCAGTCCAGTACTGAGAAGAACAGAGCTGATCACTTTTGTGGCCTAACCACAATGGAGGGTTCCGTGACTGCATTGCCCATTGTTGCTGTGAAGGTCAAAGTCAAAGGAAGTCCTCGGTCCGTGGAGACTTATGCGTTGCTGGATAATGGATCTAACACCACCTTTTGCTCGGTTAGCCTGTTGAAACGTCTGAGAGTCAGCGGCAAGGAAATGAGACTCAAGCTAACCACCATGGATAGCTGCAACGATGTGGACAGTCTCGTTGTTACGAACCTGGAAGTGACTGATCTAGACGAGAACGTTGTCATTTCCTTGCCAGAAGTTCTTTCCCGACCTTCTATGCCTGTAGTGAAAGACGAGATCCCGAAACAAGAGGATGTGGAGCGATGGCCGCACCTTCAAGGCTATGTATACCTAGCAGAATTGAATTCCGAGGTGGATCTATTAATTGGTGCAAACGTACCTGAAGCCCTACAACCGAGAGAAGTTGTCCCTGCCTCTGATGGGGGTCCATATGCAACTAGAGTTGATCTTGGCTGGGTTATCAATGGCCCAACTGGAAGAAAGCAAAAGTTTGTCCCATCTTCTAGTTTATTCGTTAACTGTAAGGAGACTCATCCTATGTGTATAGCATGTGCTGATTTTGCAGATGCCACTCTTTCCGATGGTTTAAGCATGTCAAGGGATTACTTAAAGTTCATGAACATTGTAGAGGATTCAGTTATGCAGTGTGAAGATGGTCATTATCAGGTTTCTCTGCCGTTAAGGGACCTCAACTTGCAGATGCCAGCAAACCAGAGTCAAGCAGAACGCCGTGCCCTCTATCTTAAACGTAAATTCTCTAAAGATGTGAAGTTTCGCGAGGACTATGTTGCTTGTCTTGAGAAGGTGATCGGTGACGGTTTTGCAGAAAAGGTTCCCCTGGATGTCCTGGAGAGATCAGATGGTAAGGTGTGGTTTATCCCGCACCACGGCGTTTATCATCATAAGAAACCGGATAAAATACGTGTCGTTTTCGATTGCTCAGCCCATTCTCAAGGAACTTCCCTGAATGATGAGCTGTTTCAAGGTCCTGACTTAACCAATAATCTGGTTGGCGTGCTGATCCGTTTCCGTCAGGAGCCAGTCGCAGTCATGGGTGACGTTCAATCTATGTTCCATCAGGTGCGTGTCCCAGAAGTAGATAGAGACCTCCTACGGTTCCTTTGGTGGCCCCGTGGCGACTTCTCTAAGAAATTAGAAGAGTATCGGATGACCGTACATCTGTTCGGCGCGGTTTCGTCTCCCAGTTGTGCTAACTTCGCCATGCGACGGAATGCCGAAGATCATAGGCACGAGTTTTCCCCTGACGTGGTTAGTACTGTCTTGAAGAATTTCTACGTTGACGACTGCCTGAAGTCCTTACCTTCAGCGGCTGTTGCAATAAAACATGTGGAAGAACTTCGTCGGCTAATGCTGAGGGGAGGTTTCAATTTGAATAAATGGATCAGCAATGACTGCGAAGTCTTGGAATCCATTCCTGTAGAAGCTAGAGCGAAGGGTGTTAAAGATCTGGATCTTGATAACGACGTGCTTCCTGCAGAGAGAGCCCTAGGTGTATCCTGGTTTGTCGAGACAGATACATTTGGTTTCAAAGTGAACTTTAAGGAGAAACCTTGTACCAGGCGTGGTATCCTTTCCGTGGTGAGTTCAGTTTACGATCCTCTCGGTATGGCAGCGCCTTTCATCCTTCCGGCAAAACTGCTCCTTCAGGATCTGTGCAGAAAGAGTTTGGGTTGGGATGATGAGATTCCCAGCGACTACCTATCTCGTTGGCGTGTGTGGCTAAATGGTCTACCGAAACTTTCCCAGATAAAGGGGCCGGCGTTTCTGCTGAAACAGAAATCTGAATGGGAAAGGTCCCCTCTGTGCGGCGTAGAACTGGAAGAAGATGACCCAGAGGTGAAACGAGAGCCGAAATCTTTTGTTGTTCACGCGAGTAAAGATTCGAGTATCGTTTCTATCATCCAACGGTTTTCTTCATGGTTCAAATTGTTGAAGTTTATCGCGCTGTGTCTTCGCTGCCAGAGAAGATTTGTGATGAGGAGAAAAGTGTCAAAGGAGAATTGTTTGGATACTGCTGACGCATCTGGAGCGAAATTGGTGACAAACGCAGAGCTGGAAGAAGCCGGAAAAGAGATTATCAAGTTCGAGCAGAATCTCACCTTTGCAGAAGAATTAGAAGCCGTTAAGGGAGATAAATGCGTCAAGGGGTCAAGTGCATTTGCAAGATTAGATCCGATCTTGACCGATGGTCTTCTTCGTGTTGGCGGGCGCCTTAGCAGGGCTACCCTATCAGACGACTCTAAGCATCAGATTATCATTCCTAAAGATTCTCATCTAGCTCGTCTGCTTGTGAACCACTTTCACCAGAAAAGCGGCCATTCTAGTAGAGAATATGTCCTGGCTCTGTTGCGCGAACGTTTCTGGTTGATTCGTGCCAACTCTACTGTTAGAAGTGTGCTTTCATCCTGCTTTGATTGCAAACGACGACAAGGTCCCGTTGGAGAACAAAAGATGGCAAATCTGCCTCGGCCTCGAGTTACACCAGATCAACCCCCCTTCACGTGCGTGGGGATAGATTATTTTGGTCCCTTTCTTGTTCGTCAAAAGAGGAGCATGGTCAAACGTTATGGTGCAATCTTCACTTGTTTGGTACTGCGAGCTGTTCATCTGGAGGTGTGTCACTCACTGGACACTGACTCTTTTATTAACGCACTCAGACGTTTTATCGCTCGTAGAGGTCAAGTTAAAGAAATTCGCTCCAACAATGGTTCAAATTTCGTAGGAGGTGAAAGGGAGCTTCGTGTCATGATTGACAGCTGGAATCAAGCTAAAATTCATGACGCCCTTCTGCAGAAAAGCATCAAATGGGTTTTTAACCCACCCGGAGCCTCGCATCATGGTGGTGTCTGGGAGAGGCTAATTAGATCTATACGCAAGGTTCTGGGTGCCCTGGTTAAAGAACAAAGTCTCGATGATGAGAGTCTTCAGACTTTGTTGTGTGAATGTGAGAGCATTATCAATGGAAGACCTCTGACCACAGTTTCTGACGATCCAAAGGATTTGGAACCACTATCACCCAACCACCTTCTCCTGCTTCGCAGCGAGACACCTCTTCCTCCAGGCTTGTTCTTAAAGAGCGACACATACTCCAGGAGAAGATGGCGGCAAGTACAATATTTGGCTGATGTTTTCTGGGGTCGCTGGAAGAGAGAATATCTCCCTCTGTTGCAATCACGTCAGAAATGGTTTCGACCAAAGAAAAACTTTGCCGTGGGGACACTGTTATCGTGGTTGACGAAACTTTGCCAAGGAATGCGTGGGCAATTGGTCGGATTACAGAGGTTTTTCCTGACAAATATGGATTTGTCCGCCGTGTCAAGGTTAAAACCAAGACATCAACTTTGGAGCGCCCTATCAGTAAACTATGTCTTCTGGAATCAATTGAACAAGTGGAAGGAAAAATTCATTGACTTTCCTTAATCGTATGATTACCAAGATTGCGTGACTTTTCTTTGAGGAGAAAGATTTAAATTGACACTTTATAGTACTTTGTTGACTCTGTTAGGCGTCTGAACATTAAGTAAAAATCGTCTAAGTTCAATTAGCTCTGTAAAGTTTGCGCCTTTTAGTGTTTTGCTGGTAAATACTTGGATTTAGATCTTCATATTTAAGGGGCCGGAATGTAGGCGCAAGAATTTGTACTATCATTTTTTGTTAGTGTTGGTGTTTCATAGTTTCGTGTTAGGTGTTTATTTTCTCGTCTTCCATTAGTGTCCTTTGTCAGTTACCAGTTTTGTACTTGTTATATTTATTTGCATATCGTATATATATTGGTTGCGCGCAATTTATTTGGTTAGTTGTCTAGTTTGTGAAAATTACCGTTACATATCTAGCTCTGGGTTTCATGTTTTCGTCTTTGGGTTGGTCACATTCGTCTTGTAAGTATCCTTGTTTATCTCGCTTTGTCGTTTTCCAGTACTTTCACTCATACGATGTAAGTTATTTTATGCTCCTTCGCGTGTTTGTAATTTTGTCATTTTCAGTTACCGTATTCAACAATGTGTCAAGTTTGTTCTAGTAAAGTTTGAAATACGTGTGATTAGCGTTTGCGGCTATACCCCCCAACAAGCGAAACGAACCGAGAAGCTACTTCTTTCTACTGAAAAATTTAAATCGTAATTTAAATACTAATATAAATAAAATATATAGTATTTTTTGTACTGACACATTCCACACGAGTGATGAAAAAAAGTCTCTAAAATTAATCATGAATCAGCACAGTGCGTTCAGTCTAGCATGTGAATGAATATTGTTTGTCTCAGCCTGACAAACACTGCACGAAAAAACGGATTTAAACAGGTTTGCGACAGAAGTAAATATGATGCAAATTTAGCCTTCTAAATTTGACCAAAATTATCACCAGAAGTAATTATGATGCAAACACAGATGTTTATTCCGTTGAAATTGCGTGCAAATACGACGTAAACCTGAAATCTACTTTACATTTGCTTCGTATTTGATACCTCCCTAAATCAACAAATCCGGTGTACATTTACTCCAGATTTGCTCTCTGTGGAAAAATAATGTTTGCTTTCTGCAAAAATCTAAGCAAACATGTTGCAAATCTATATGTATGCATCACTGTTTTCCAACGTTCACCCAAACTACATCCAAAAACTTTCGCGTGCGTTTTACTCATGTAACATGTGCAAATATTTACTTTTGGACAAAATTTGCATTTCTTCCAAATGACCAGATTTGCGAGTGTTTTCTCACATTTGCTTTCGGTTTTCTGATAGTATTCGTTCTGATGAGGGATGAACGTTCGAAACGCCATCTTTTTGAGGTGACAATGTCAACCTTGTTGACTAAACAATTTTCCAACTTCCACTCCGCAACCGACACAGCATCAGTCCACTTTAAAGGAAAACTAACCCCCTTAACAAATTTTGACCATGAACTGAGGCATTTCGAAGGCAATAAAAAAGGAAAAAAGGGTCATCTAAAGTGTGTATAATGAACACAAGTCATGGGGTGGATAAAGATCCCCCCTGAAAGCATAAACTTTATTTCCAAAAGAATTTGGAATTAACACTAATTTACATCAGTTCAATTATACCATATCGTAGAAAATACAGTCAATCTGAGTACAGATCGACTAGTTGACGGTTTTTTAAAGAATCGGTTTGAGCAATATCACCGCCAAATTTTTTCCACTGACGTTTCTTAGTCTTGTCTTGTATTTTCTTTAAAAAACGCTGCATTACAATGAAAAAGAGTGACACTGGGTAAACCATTCACACCTGATCTGTACTCCACCCAGGATGGCCACCCCTCCCGGTTCCCCTTAGTTCCTAGTGACTGGGGGATATGGGCCTCACCCCCAGAGACTACCAGGACTCCTGTCCAGGGTGGCTACCCCCAGTACCACTCGATCTTATCTCCCCTCAGGAGGGCTTCTTTCCTGGTCCCCTTACCCCTAGATTTAAGCACTTCCCTGCCACCAGAATTTTTCCCATTACCTATTGTGTGTTTTCTGTGTGGTACCTGGCATAGAGCCTTTATGCAAAAACAATGCCAATTGGAAGAGATTATTAACTCACTTATTAAAAAATAATAACTACAGTGTTCATGTAGTGCTACTGTTGCCATGGCCTAAATCTTAAAAGAAGAAAGAAAATCATAAGAGCACAACATGCTGAATCCTTTGTCAAAAGTCTCCCAATCTAAACCAAAACTGATCCCAATACAAGAAAGTTATCTACTTTGTGAGTGCTTATACACTAGGGATTCACCATCAGGTCTTGACACCTCATTTCACTGCCATTTTAAATAAGTAAAGCGATGTTCAGCAGTGATTAAAAGCAATAGAAACAGATCCACTCTCCATCATGTATTTTGGGATCCAGAGCTTCTCTTTCAAATGACCCACAGGGGAATGATATTTACTGCAGAAATAACACGGTCCATAACCAAAACTTGTTGCCCATTATTTGTATTCACTACAAAGTTTGCTTTGGCTAACTTAACAGATGAAACATCTGTCCTGTCCCGTTTCCGGTGTGCTGCCTAAAGATGAAAACATCTGGGCAACTACAAGCTTCCACCTACTCTGCAGTGAACACACACTTGTGAAATTTAAGTGATTGAACAATGTTGAGTTTAGCCTTTGGTATTTACCTTTCTAATCATGATGATTTCATACAGTTAGTCTGGAAAAATTAATACCTCCGCCAATCATTGAATTTACCTTACAAGGGAAGCTTCCACTAACTTAACAGATGAAACATCTGTCCTGTCCCGTTTCCGGTGCGCTGCCTAAAGATGAAAACATCTGGGCAACTACAAGCTTCCACCTACTCTGTAAGGAAAGCTGAATTAAAGGTAAATATTTCACCATCACTTTTCTGTAGTTCCAAGCTTGCAAAGGAGGTCATTTGAAAAATGAAACCCTGGTAGTATGACCAGAAACAGTGGTTTTGGCTTTCAATTGAGCCTGAAGTAAATAACAATTCTCCCACAGAATGTGAAATCCTTACTTGTGCAGTAAAATATGTCATACAATAGTCAAATCCACATTATAAATTTAAATTTATAGCCAGATCATTTTAAAAACAGAAGAAAAATAACCCAAGATCGGACGGAGTGGACTTGGCTTTCAGTCCACCTAGAGCAAAACTTCAGTAACTTATCAGTAATTTTATTAGAAAGCTATTTTTTTAAAATAAAGGTCACAATATTAACATCATTAAAACACTTTTACCCTTTAAGCCCCAATACCTGAATACACAATTTGCCAAATAATCTCCATGCATTAGTCGAGAGAATTAATTTGTTGAAAGATGAAACCCTTCTCCTTGTGGTGTTTATTTGGTTGTCATAATCTTTTCCTTTAATGAAGTAATGATGTTGTGAGGGGAAAACTGTTTTGGGTGACTCTTGGGACTTAAAGGGTTTGTAGCCCTGCCACAGTGTCAGAGTTTTTTAGTTAGGGGAGATATGACAACCAATAGAGAGAAGGAGTATGATGTCACTTTACCATGGTAGCAACATTTCTGGATCACAACAGTGGGGAGCTTAAGCAACAACCACAGCGACGGCAACGAATGGCAAAAAAGAAATCAGTTTATTATATAAACACCAATGAAATACTAGGTGAGCTTTCTTGCAAAAACTTGTTATCTTCACAGGTGGAAATAACATGTTATCCTCACATGTGAAAATATCACCTTTGCTATGGCTAGATAATAAATCGTGCCTTTCACACCAAAAAACTGTTAAAGTGAAATGGTTTGGTATTTCATTGGTGTTTACATAATAAATAGAACATTACATGGCTGCTTGGACATACGGAATTTCTCTTCTCGTTCAACACTTGAAGAGAAATTTCTTATCTCCGTGCGGCCATGTAATATCCTCTAGCAAAACAACAACTTTGCAAGTGCATCACATTTTTCTGTACATTTCTTATCCATCGTTGCAAGTCTGCAGCTTGAAACTTCCTAATTTCACGTAACTGGTTTATGGAGTTGGTGAACACAGCACAAAAATTTTCTTTTTCTTTTTCTAAAGTCAGATATGGTCCTTTTGGATTCAACCCCAGAAAATAATTTCGCCACGATTTTACAAATTAAAAGAAACTGAATAAGATCGATAAGTTTGAAACAGTGTGAATTCACTTTTTAAGTGACCTTTTCACTTTGTTGTCATCAACAAATCTGACATAACGACTTCTCCTCTCCATTTAATATCAAGAACCTAATCATGATGACAGAGACTTGACACTGACCAAGAGGTGATCCAAAGAAGCCCTAGCATTTGGGTCATTCTTTAAGCTGCATTCACTAAGGGAGAGAAGTGGCTTGCAACCAATCTTGGTTGCAATCTGCCTTAACAGTTGGCCAAGGGCATATACATCACTTGCATGAGATGGAGGGTGGGTTCCTGCAACAACTTCAGGGGTAACATGTGTGTACTTCTGTTTGTATGTCTCTTGTTCTTGTTTGGACAAAACTTTTCTACTGGCTTCCTGTTTTCTAATGCACTTTCCAAAATCAATGATTACTGGCACAAACAGTGTATTTTTGTATGTAAGCAAGATGTTATCACCTTTTATATCCTGATGAATCAGTCCAGAGTTGTGCAACACTTTGAGTGCTTCTAGAAGTTGCAAAATGACATCAAACCACTCTTGATTTTTCAAAACCAAGGTACGGCTATGTAACGTCCTGTGAAGAGTGTATGCTTTGCCTTCCACATTGCAAAACTGAAGTACTAACAGGTAAGGTTTGCTTTGTACACAAACACCATAAACGTAGGGAAAACATGGGTGATCCAACTGTTTCATCAGTGATGCTTCTTTGATAACACTGGACTCTGATGACAGGTGTGTGTTAAATTGTTTAACAGCAACTGAAATCCCTCTGTAATTCATTTTATAACAACGTCCAAAGACACCACATCCCAGTAACAGAGGTTGGTCAGTAGAACCACTTGGATCTTTCACATGACTGAGATGACTTCTCTTTACATGTGACACCGGTTGATCTGCAGAAACTGGGGCATCTTTATGTGCCTGTTTCTCATTCTCCATAGTGTTTGATTTATCCATTTTGCTAGTCTGAAAAAAATTAATACCATTCTTGCCAATTATGAAATCTGATTGGTTCTCAGTAGCCCTTACATTTTTTAATTGCTTAATTTTGCTGACGCACCCATTTCACCCTCCCCTCTAGATCCGCTCCTGATCTAGTATAAACAAGAACGCGGTAAATCGTGTCCTAGGGCTTTGAAATTTCAAAGTTTTCTGGGGAAGCATACCACAGACTTTTCCAAAAGGAGGGGACTAGCGGAACCTTGTTGTTACAGTCGGTTACTGTATTTAAACCTGCTGGGGCCCGTTTCTCGAAATTCCCAATAATTAACGGGCCCGTAAAGCTGTTGTTGTTTACATGCAAGGTAGAGGTTTCAATAGTTTTGCATCTAACATGATAAAAATATCAGTTAATGAAACAGAATGGAGTAGTTTACTAGCCAGAACCCGCGTTCTGATTCTTTATATTTCGATTTGAAAATTTGATTTCGGGCCCGAAACGTTACCGGGGCTTTCGAGAAACGGGCCCCTGGCTACTTCAATTGGTAATGAATAAATAGATGTGAGATATTTGCAGAAGCGGCAGATGTTAAAAGTCTTAACCCTTCACTGTAAACATTAGATGATATTTAACGGACTACGAAAAATTACATCAAATGGCGTTCCTACCCGTTCACGAAGATGTAGAGCATGCCATTTAGCGTAATACTTCCTCGCAAGATGGAGCAATCTTTCATTCTTCGCTACGGTCATCGCTCGCTCATCTTCAAGTGCTAACAGAGCTTTTCTTCTTTTATCTTCTTTGTTCGCCGCTCTAGCCTTTCTCTTTCGCTTTCTTCTGTCGTTCTGCATTGCTGCTCTTTCTTTAGGGGTATTCTTTCTCCAAGAAAATGGCTGGTTTGTCTTCATAATATTTATACGATGCTTATGACTGCCGTCCATATTTCCCGCCTCTGAGCCATTTCCCGCGTAAAATTGGGTCAGCAATGATGCTCAATTAGATAATTATGTCATTTATGATACGCGAAATCTCCATAAGGGGTGAAACTTTGGCTTGGTGGGGTTGATACCTTTTAGGGAATGTAATCGTTCATCAACGACTTAATTTGTCCAACAATTCCAACATTTGACATATTTTACTCTGTAATACAGTAGCTCTTACACATTTCAAGGGGCCAGGATGTGTTCTTTAATTTATATTAAGTTTTGCACAGATTTTTACATGATAGAAGAAATTATGTGTGCACTAAAACTGGTCTGAAAAAAGATTATGCATAGGTTTTATGTCAAGCCTGTGCATTAATAATCAAGTTATAAGAAAATAGTTGAAGGGTAGGGTGACTCCTGATGTAATTTTAATAAATTCATTTGATCCTGTTAGCCCTTTAACCAAACAAAAAATGACTAGTTTCCAAACCCTGGGCCTTTTAAAATACTTCAAAAAGTTGAATTCCAGCCCTTTCAAATACCTGAAGCCTGAAAAATGGTACCCCTAAGCAGATCCTCCAATTGTGTATAAAGCAGATATCGTTCATTTCTCCTCCGTCTGTTCCAGTCCTTTATCAGAGGCAATTGGAGTATTGTTCTGGCACCCATCCACAATGCACGGAGTACATGCCACCCTTTTTCAGTTAAAATGTATGTGGGTTTATTTCATTCTTGACTGAAAATAGATTAATATGAGCAGGGTATTTTTTTTACCAAGATCACCTAATTGGATTTGAGTAAGATAGAAGCAAGCTAGGTTTCAAGAACTGAAAATCGTTCCAAACCCACAATTTAGCCACATCATCCCACATGTACATGGTTTTACATACAAATCCTTGTAATTTCGAAATTTTCAAAACTGTCATGAAATAATACCAAAAGCATTACAGGGCTCAAATATCCTTTTAATTCATAACAGGCAATTTGAGCCCTT
>NC_089316.1:18292946-18317946 GCF_036669915.1 Pocillopora verrucosa | reverse complement strand
TTAGTGAAAAATACCTTACATGATGATCCCTTACCTGATGATGGGACCAAAATGATAAATTTAAGAGTAAATAAGGAAGAGAGCAAAAATCGAGTGGAGAAAAAACCCTACCAAGACTAAGAGACCATCCAGTCATTTACAAAACATAGGCACGGATTGGAACTGGAAAATCATTGGAAAAGAATCCCATGAATATCTGGTCGGCGAGATTGAACCCAGACTACCTCATGCAGTACTCTAAACGCTCACCCACGCTAACTTCTATCAGAGAGACTTAGAAACTTCCTCCTGTTGAGGTTTCTAACTTTGAAGTGCATGAAAATACTACAACAATTAACCTGTTTTGAATGCACTTTTAACGTTGTTTTCTTATTATTGAAATTTTAGTTTCTTGTCCAGTAATCCGGTAAAGGAATTGCCGTCAGATATTTTCAGCACAAATTCTGAGCTGGTGTACCTGTAAGTAGATTTTTTTCCTATTTTTAGAAATTAGCTCAACACATAACAATGATAATTTTCCTTTAGAGTTTATAACTCGCTAATACTTTTACCTCTAAAATATGATTAAAGATCTGGCTGATAGCTTGATATTGGGAATGGTATCAGGAGACCTCTGTTGATAGTAAACACACAATAAGAATGACAGTACTCGTACATAAGAAATTTCAGGGAAAATTGGTATGATGTGGGTGAGTAACTACGATGACGTCCTTGAAAGTTGGCAAAGGCAACCCTCATTATCTCTCAGTTGTATTAAAAAAACAACAACGCCAACAAAGCAACAACAACAACAAACTTAATGATCTTTTGTCGCTAGACCATAAGTAAAATAATGTGGAAAAAATAATTGAAAAAATGAGGATCTTTTATTTTAAAGCAATTAGGATGAAATTTGTTATCCCATGCTTACCAATCTGATCCAATGCTAAACGTTTTCACTATATGGTGCACATGGATCAGCGAACCTGTTGTTTACCTTTTGTAACTAGAAACTGATAATTTTACGTGCAAAAATATAAAGTTGCAATCAAAACCCTTATGAAACTTTGGCAGTCTCAGCCTATAACCCAGAACAGAGCAAACATGCTTCTTAATATTTGAGTGAGGAGATGCAGCCAGGCTTTGAAGCACTAACTGCTCGACATCCAGGCTCTCTGTGAAAATTTACTGTCAATGAATAGGGAGATTCGTTTGTCAAGTGCTAGAATTATCGCGTCAAGGGAAGAAAAAATTAAAATACAAAGCCCACTGAAGGTCCAACCACACTAAGTCCAGAGAAATTTTAAAACCTAGCTCTCTCTTAAGGGCGAAGGGGAATGCGATCCTAGTTTCCGTGTTATGTTTCGTATTTACTCGAGTCCCCTCGTTCCTACCATTATTTTAAATTTTCTCCCCAATTTGCTATTAATATGATTAGCAATCTTAAAAAGGGCGTTGCAAATTTCCACCACCGGAATACACCTGATTACATGTTCTTGCGGCTCAGAAAGTTATGAGAATTATGTCGCTTCAAAGCATAGTTTTGACTCTGATTTTCACTGAGCTTCAAATGACGGTCATGGCTTTATAAAAAGTTAAATTCTCTCCAAAAAATTAATTTACTCAATTCACAAGTCCTAATCAATGTAGCTGCATAAAATAAGAAAGTGAAACTAAAAAAGATGGACAACACGCACTTGGCGACACCATTGATTTATACGGAGAGAAATCATAATACAGCTTATCAAGGAATGAAAATTAGAAGAGCTGAGATCACAATTATTACAAGAATGAGTCAAATCCTTATAGTTACACATCAAGATTGGGTTAACCTAGCCAACTATAAAGTAATTTGGTAATGTATTGCTTCTATTTATATGTTGTGCAACACTTATGCATGGGGACTATATCATTAGGTACTTGTCCGAAATGCAATTGCACAACCTGCCCCTGAGAATCTTCGACAATAACACAAAGTTGCAGTATTTGTAAGTAACATTTCTTTTCTGTGCGGTTTTTAAACACAAGATTACCGAGGAGTAAGTCTTATGTACTTAAAGATAACTAAAGATCAAGTTTCCAAGGTGGGAAAAAATCCTGCTTATTGGATCTCATACTGTGCTCCAAACAAATCACGCACGACGGGTCCTCCCGAATCACTCTCACACCTGTTGACAAAACTCAAATTTCAGACCCGTTATTAATAGCTTACCAAATTCGCGTGTCCAGTAGAACAAGAAATTTTACAGACTCAGTGGTACTTAAGACATTGCCACATCTTTCTTGAGGTGCGGCTAAGTTGTGCCTCTTTTGCTGCACAACAGCTCTAAAAGCCTGTCAGCGTTTTTGTTTTAATTTGATATAAGTCAAGGTGTTATGGATTAACCTAAACAGTTTTATCTGATACCTCATTCCAAGTCACCACCCTAGAACTTATATCAAGAATGACACCGACTGTCATATTCAAGACAAGGAATATGGGTCCAGGACTGACCGTAAAGAGATTCATTCTATTTACAACAGTCATCACCAGTTGTGTGGTGCCAGTATTGAGGTACCAACAGTGTGGTTTGATGAGTACATAGAATGAAGTTAGTACAAACAAATAATCATTCATGAAACCGAGGCCAATATTTTTTTAATTGATACAACATCAATAACTGTCAGGGACAACAGCCTAAAAAAGTCTAGGTGATTCCCCTACCTAGAGCAATACACTTCAGGCGTATCTTGACTCTATTATTCATCGGTTTACATGTTGAATAACGCAGACGCCTGAATGACAACGACATGAAAGGGATAAATGGAAAGGCCTTCAAAAACATAAGGAATTTAGAGGAACTGTAAGTAAATAGAATGATACTGTTTTTGAAGGCATTTTTAGCTTTTAAAACAAAGTTATACACGGTAACAGTTAATACTTTCCATTTGCTGGATCGCAATGCACTAAATTTGGATCTGTTCTGTGACCCATATTGTGAAATGATGCGAAAACAGATAAACAAACAAAACTGATAATTTTTGAAGGTAGTCAAACTGTAAAAGTTGGGAAAGGTTTAAATTCTGATTACACTCAACCGACACCTCCTTTAAGAAAGATGCTTTTCGTGTTGTCACGAGCGTGGGACAAAGAAAAAATTCTGAGTGCCCATGAGGAATGAGAACACGAAAAACATCTTTCTTAATTCTTCACCGAGCTCAAAACTTACCATCTCTACTATTTCTATCTACACCTCTTTTGTCAAAATATCATTCTAGAAAAGGTTTATCAATATATCTTCTGATGCAAATCATTGCTCCATGTTGATGATTATTGAAGAACTGAGATAAACTAAAGATGAACTTATAACATTGTAACAGGTTAAAAAACCACTATCAGTTTGTTGATATTATCCTTCTAAAATTCTGATTTATCACATGACCCATCCCACTCCATTCGGTAAGTGCATAATGATCTTAATCCAAATATTTTCCAGTTTGGCTCTCCCACTCGTTGATTATCTACAAAGACCTTGATCGTATTGCATTAAATCGAATTAAATTGCATTTTGTGGCCATATATCGTCAAATGATTATTTGTTTTATTGTGTTTCACACGATGCAGTTATTTGAAATAACTTTGTTTTGGTTTTTTTTGGCATTCCTTTATTTTTCCACCTCGTTTCTTCTTTTCTCTTATCGTTCGTGTACCAATATGACCAGAAGACTATTCATTTTGTAAGCTTCTCGATCAAACGAAATAGATTATTCTACTTCTGTAACACAGATGGTTGCAAGACAACAACTTCACTGAGTTGCCTCCCGAATTATTCCAAGATCTAAAAAGCCTGAAAGAACTGTAAGTTAGATGCAAATGCTCTTCTCGGAAATTAGTTATTTAACTTTGCTCAAGGGATGAGTGTTAGCTTTAATTGTGTTCTTAATTTAATTTTTAATTGTGTTCTTCCTTCCAAAAAAGGAAATACTTGCATTTTCAAATTTTCTGATAATACCTTCAGCACTGAAAAAGGAAAGACAACAATTGTACCATCTCAAAATGTTTCTTCATTGTCTGTATGTTTCTTTACTTACGAATTTCAAATAACGGTGCAAATTACGATGCACTTTCCTAACTTGTCATTCATATCAGCTATCTGTCAAATAACAAATTGAAGACTCTACCAGATGGAATTTTTAACAGCCTTTCCAACCTGATATATCTGTGAGTAAAATAATCATTAATCAAAAGAAAAATGCGAAAAGAGGTCGATGCAATTTTCCAAGAGCACATTTATAAAGACTGCGCGGCCATATTCAGTTAAAAGAAACATATGAGGTAAAATTTAAAGGTCTGTCGTGTCCATAAATTGAAATTTGCGAGTGCTGGTGTTTTGTTACTGAAACAGCACAGTTTCGGTGATAAGAATAAATAAGTTGCTAGATGAAAGTACGCTAAAGCAGGCCATTGATCATGAGGAGAGCAAAAGAAAAGAAGACCCACTACCCCTGAAATATTATCCTCCATAAGGATTAGGAAAAAACTTTATGGATCACTTTTTGTCTCCATGTCATGAAAAGTCGTTGTTCATTTTTTGCAAAGCTGTTTAGATAAATTTTGGAATGGTATATTTTGTAGATGTGCTTTGGGAGAAGATTGACGTACTTGGAGGTTGAAAATTACTCAAAATTACTCAAAACCTTATTCGTGACTTAGTTCTGTTTGTTCGGATAAAACACCTGCTTGTAGCATACCATGATAAACCAGTGAACTAAGGCTGCGACAATAGTAATAATTGTAATCGCAATGAAAGCAATAATAATAAAACTAACAGTAATGATAATAAATGGATACTGAGTAATTAACGTTGATAGTTTTCAAGTTGGATGTTATTTAAATTTTCGTTTTTTTAGTCCGTTTTTTTCATCGCCGTGAGAGTATTTCAAAATTTATTAGTATGAATTATAATAATATCTCTATTTTGTATGAAAAAAGCTTGCTGTATGATATTTTTCCCACGAGATGTTCACGGATTATCTTATAATCTTTTGGTCTGCACTATATCGGTTTTTTGATAATGTGACAATCAGCGTTTTGTTGTTTGATTTTGAAAAAAAATAAACCATCTATGATGTTCCTTTAGCTACCTAAGCAAGTCAAAATAGGTACATTAAACTAGGGAAACTATTGCCGAGACAAGCAATATTTTATGAACAGCTGTTCTTCAAAAGCCGCAAATATTTTTTATTTATGAATCAATATTTGTAATTTCATGATTATAGATTTGTATCTATTGTTATTATAATATTTTAGGGATTTGTCAAATAATGAACTTGGAAATCTACCGCCATACATCTTTAAAAACATTACAGCTGTAAGATTTCTGTAAGTGGGATTCTCTTTGAGTTAAGAAAAATCAAAAATTATTTTACATTATTTTACAATAACAAATAGAAATGAATAAATCACCTTTCTAGTTTCTGACAATTTACATTTCCTATGTATATTTTAAGCAGCTAAATTTTTTTTGTTTTGCAATTATTTTTTGTGACAGAAGCTTAGAATCTGTTGACTTAGATACTAAAGCAACCCAAATAATTTTGTAAAAATGGGCAACAGACTACTAATTATTTTTCAAACTCAGCTTTAAACACCAGACCTCAAGCAGAGATTTCTGGTAATAAACTCTAAAGTTTCTCTAGCCTGAGAGCATTAAAGTTACACGTAGTTCTGATATTTTCTTTTTTTCTGTGATATTCAAATATCAAACCCGGGATCTAATTGTACTGCAGTAAATTCAGAAGATAATTAAGACAAATGTAGATTTCAAGATATTCCTTCATGTGTGTATTTCAGTCTAACATCTGCACCGCGCTTTTCAGGAAATTGGAATACAACAAAATTGAGAGGCTTCATGAAGATCAATTCCAGGGCTTAGTGGAGTTGTTCGAGTTGTAAGTGCATTTAGATTTTAAACGTTAATTTTTCATTATGATCTGTTGCAATCTAAAGCATATTTTAGAACCAGCCTGTTCTTTTCAGTGAATAAAAGTTGACATGAAAATGTCTACAAATTAACCATATTCATATGGAGAGAGGTAATACCCAAAGAAGCGCATAATAATCATATATAAGCAAGGCTTTTCTTTTTCACGTTTAAGCGATAAACGGCTCAAGTGCACTAATGAGATTTCTATTCATATTCGTCCTTCAGATTATAGAGCCGCAATGATAAAGTTAGCTTGAAAGGAAAAGAGCTTTTTTGAACGAAGAAAAAAATGGCTTCAATTTAGCTGTCTGTAAATATTGAGCTTAAGGTCTGGATTAAAACGGCCATGCGATTAATTTTCTAAAGGAATTAACTTGCACAGATATTAGTTGGAATAGAAAATCAGGAGCCATAATAGGGAACACCTCCTTTGTAAATATAGTTAGTATTCTCTATTAGCACTAGCCTCTATAATAAATTGATCACAATCTTTGTCACCAGGTCTATATAATTGTGGTATAATTTTGATATCAGTTTTGCTGTTTAAATTAGATGTGCCACACCTAGTTATTCTATGTTACTTATATATTAATTTAAATTCCCCCTTACCTGTTTAAGACATCTCTCGGAGAACAGAATCGAGGCTTTACCTGACAAGATATTTGAGGGAGTTAAGAACCTCAAGGGCCTGTGAGTACAGCTAATAACATACGAAACAATTTTTTAAATTTTTTAGAAGATTGAAATGTACATAACAGAAAGACTTATAATATGGAATTCTTATTTGAAAATGTTAACATGATCTCCAACAAGCGTGGTGTAAATTGTAATGCTCAACAACTTAATTTTATTACTAGCTATTTTCTCTTAATTTTTGCAGAGATATCTTAGGCAATAAAATACAAAATGTCACCAGCACGACTTTCAGTAATGCCCGGGAACT
The DNA here is from genome assembly GCF_036669915.1 of Pocillopora verrucosa. Taxonomy (NCBI): domain Eukaryota; kingdom Metazoa; phylum Cnidaria; class Anthozoa; order Scleractinia; family Pocilloporidae; genus Pocillopora; species Pocillopora verrucosa. Next base: position 18,311,058 of record NC_089316.1, on the reverse strand, counting down.
GCGATTTTTGTAAGTTCACTGTAAATGGCAGTTTTTTATCACAGTACTTACAATAAAGCCGCATGTATTGCAATCGGATAAGATGCAGGTGTGAAGTTAATTTAGAGTGTTATAGTTTATTGGGTATAATTTTTAATTTTGCAACTACCTATTTGGGAAAATGAGATATGCAATTTATTATAATCTGACTTAATTTTCACCTTCTATTTTAAACTTTCAGGTTCATGCACTACAACCTGATGGCTGAGCTCCCCAAAGGATTTTTTGGGCTTTTGCCGCACATTATCAGAGTGTAATACTCCATTATAATAATTTAACACGATGGCTTAAAAGGAGATTTGGAGCGGATGTTGTCTGAATTACCTTTGAAATAGAAATTATTGTCAAATTGTGATATGGGTGATGCAATCATTTTAACGATTTTGTTTTCTTCAGTCTGTTGTGGTTCAGTTGATCAATAAATTTTCATTTACGTTAACACCTTCTATCAATTCCAATCCTGAAATGATATAAAGCCTTATTTAGATTTTAAATAAAATTGCCTGAGGCATGCTTCGCGTGACTTTCTAATTGCTATTAATTTATGAAAAAATGCTTATCAATTATCTTTGCCTCAGCATAGATCACTATTTTCTTGCCGATCGTTTTGGATAATCATAATTTTGCTCTCATTGTTCTAACGATGAACCCTTTCTAATTTCCTCTTCTTTTTCTAATTCCAGAACTCTGGACACCAATCTGATGTGCTGCCACCTTGATCTTTTCAGGCAGGATGCCGATTGCGAATTTGCCTTCAATGATAACTTCGCAAGCTGTCACTCCATGTTCCGCAACCTTGCTCCAAGGAGAAGTCTTTGGGTTGTCGGCCTTCTTTCGTTGTTTGGGTCTGTGTTTGTAGTTGGGTGGCAGTATTTCTTACCTGATAACAATATGGTCCAGTCTATTATGTTGGTAAATCTGGGTATTTCAGACGGCATCATGGGTATTTACCTCATCATTATAGGTATAAAAGACCTGCAATGGTCAGGGGAATACTACCTGCACGACTATGAGTGGCGCACCGGCTGGTTTTGCCATTTCAATGGCGCCATGTCTGTACTTTCAAGCGAGGTGTCTGTTATGATGATTTCCCTGATTGCATGGGACAGGCTCCAGAACATTGTGTTTCCTTACACGTTTGCAAAAATTACACCAAGGCAGACCCGTATTATGTGTGTAGTTATCTGGCTTGTGGGAGGCATCATGGCATTCCTTCCGTTGTCTGGAATGCGATATTTTGGTGACTGGTATTATGGCAAGAACGTGGTGTGCCTGCCCCTGCAACTTTCCCCGCAATTACAAGAAGGCTGGGAATTCTCCACTTCCATCTTCATCGTTTTAAATTTTTCTCTTTTCCTATTTATTACGGTTGCTTATGTTGCCATCTTGTTGAAATCATGGTCGTCAAGCAGACGGCTGGGTGCGCATGGAACTGTTCGTGAAATACGAGCAAGAGCACAAAGCGCACAGGCCAAAAGAGAAAGAGCACTTGCCAAAAGAGTCTTCTTCATTATTCTGACCGATTTCTTGTGTTGGATACCAATCATTGCTATCGGCATTAAGTCGCACGTCGAGAAAACGTTTGATCCACCTGGAGATCTGGCAGTGTGGATTGCAGTGTTCGCCTTGCCGATCAATTCAGCTATCAACCCACTGCTGTATACCCTTTCTACTCCACAGGTACCATTTTTCTCTTGCTTTTGAATGGAACATTCTTTCATTTGTTGTTTTAAGAGACATCTTTGCGAGATAGTTATCTGAATCAATCACCCGCGGTCCCAACGGTTTTTTTTTATTAGAAATTTTCCTATTGTCAATCAACGACGGTCTCTCTCATGTCCTTATGACAGAAAAAAAATAACCCAAAAGGAGGAAAAATGGGCATGGAAAAAAATATGAATGATCGCAAAGTTGTTTGTTTGTTTCTCCGCTGTTGGTTATAACCATGGAGACCAACTTGAATTTAAAAGCGGTTTGATCTATATTCCGACATAGTTTATTAACTAAATTTCTACTGTATAGGTTCAAGCTGTTTTGAAAGCAAAATTGAGGAAGGCGTGGTCCAATGTTCGATCGATTTTCAGCAGTGGACAAAATCAAGAAGGTACGGTGCTATATTCCATCTATACATATCATAATCAGGCCTTGAAAGGGGGTATAGGTGTGAGTAGAGATTAGAACAATGCACTTTAGAAATTTATTTGAATTATTATTGGAATTATCATTATTACTTCAAAAAATTACTAAGGGGCAACCACGCAATTAAAAAACAATAAGTGGTTGAGCTTCGGTCTTCAATTTCAAGGGAAAGAAACAATCTGACTGGCAGAAGGATTTTTTAAAATCAATATGTGGACGAGATAGTTGGGTGTGTTATACACCTCCACCGACGCAGCGCCACAGTTTCTTCAGAAACTTACCCCCCCCCCCCCCCCTTCTCCTTAAAATATTTGGATAGGCCTAACAGTAGTTTATTCTCCGTTTGGAGAGGACCAAAGAAGATATGTTACTGCTATTTTATTACTTAGAAGGAGTAAATAATCAGCAGGGACAGATCGGAAATGGACATGAACACGCTAACAACGAAGAGGGTAAATATAGTGATTCCCAATGTGTATATTCTCTTTGCCTCGTAATGGTTTTGTGTGTAATACCTTTCTTTCGTTTCTTCTCTTCCCTTCTTAATCCCATTTTTTGCTTGCTTTTGTGTCTGCATTATCTTCCCCATAGGAGAACAGATTGAAATGCAAGTAATAGAACACAACGAAGTCCCAGAAGTGGAAGCCCCTGAATTGCCTGCTCCGCAACCGGGTCAGTATTCCATATGTATGCTTATTTCTTTAAAACATCATTTCAAAACTAGCCAATTAGAAAACTAGGGAATCAAAAGGTAAATATTTGAGGTTAATAGGTCGACTCAGAACTCGCATTCATTACTTATGTGTATAAATGTATAATGTTTTGATGTTAATGGTAATGTGTGATTGACTTTCTGATTTCAACTGTAATCAAATAATCCACTGAAGTGGGTGAGCTCTTTCAAATTGAAATACCTATGATGAAACATACTATTCTTTTCTATTTTGATACGTTCTACGTGTGAATTTTGGTTAGGGAAGGATTAAGGAAATGTTTCCTCATATGACATAAATGTGATTGGTTTCGTCACCTTTGGTTAATAATTGCAAAAAAAATCCTTTGGTTTTTCACAAGTTACATACAACAATTCTGACGACAGTTTTTCGACGACCCAGTTTCTGAACTTCCCCTTTGAGATCCCCATCCCTTTAAATTAGAAACCTGCACAGGTGTCATGTGCAACAAAGGTAATATCGCTATCAATATGGCACAGATCTAATAAATGAATGATACGTATTGAAATGATCATTCAATGTTTTACCTTTTTGCTTTTATTATCTGATAAATAACTCTAACATAACGATTTGAACCATCAACAGCAATGGAACAAGCCTGTGGTGGGGATGAGACTCCATCTTCCTCAGGTATAATGTCTTCTAACTTGAATTAAAATTTCCTGCCTATTATTATAATTATTATTATTATTATTATCATCATTATTTTTAATATTATCATTATTTCAGTTGATGTTGTTGTTCTTCCTCTTGAAACTTCATTCACGAAAAAATATGAAATTAAGTCGTAGACAGCCGCTTCATTCACAATATCAGTACTGAAGTTATGACTTCAACCGCTTTTTACAACTGTTCCTAAAAATCGCCAACTACTTTGCAAGAAATAAAGTAGTAGGAATGAATAAAATAACTTGAAAGTATTCGATCAAATCAACTGTCTTTTGTAAAAGTATGACTTCAACAGACCATCTCATGCGCACAAAATCGCAGATGTAAAACAGTGCGAGCTGTATGACAAGTTTAACCAAGTTTTAACTCAACTGAGTAATCTATCGTGCTAGAAGTTGTTAAGTTTATGCGCATTCAATGCGGAAACTAAGCTGTACAGTAAACTTTATCGAAAGTATTTTATGTTTGTTTATTTGTTTTTTTTAAGATTTCGTATCTGAATTACGTCATACGAGTATTATTTTCTGTAAAATTAATTTGAAGAATAAACGAACCACGAAAGTTATGACATGTTTCACTCTACTTGTTGTTTGAATCAGATTATGAGGATGATTTTGATATCAGACCAGCCACTAAAAAGACTGTGGAAGGTAAAGAACTTTTTGTAAGAAACTATATTATTAGTGCTGGCTGTTACCACCAGTTTATACAAAAAGACTCCAAGTTTCTCCTATGAAGGAATTTATAAGAGAAGCCTTCCCTACCTACTGAAAGTAACGATTCATTGCAAATTCAAAAAAAAAAAGATTTTTAACTTTGGATTGATAGTCTCGCGAACACTAGGTGTGAAAAGAAATTGTGCAAAATTAGAAGTATTTATGTCTTTAACGCACTCAACATGAGGCGTTGTATATTTTGGTGGGAAGACTCTTGCGTAATACCTGGTTAATAACATCAATAGATAATTATTTGCAGCAAGTTTACCTCTAAGAAAAAAAAAATGAAATGGGACGGAGATTCGAACGCAAAAAGCGAATTTCTAATTTCCCACGCTATAGTATAGTAGGTAGTTGTGTGAGTAAAAAAAAGTTGAGGTTCGCACATTTTGCTTGAAACTGTTTTAATCCTCTTTGGCGGAATAGAGGGAAGGGAGTAGTTCTATTCATGTTTGAATGTAGTTAGACTCAAATAAGATTTGTTATCAACGCTGGACCCTCTCCTAAACAATTTGCAACTTATTTAAAAGAAGGATATTCTTTATTGCAGTTGCTGTTCATCATGGTGAAAGCCAGCATCGACGAAAAAGTAAAAAAGAAGGTATATGTTGAACTCCTTTTGTAACTAGGATTGTCTACTCTTTGACGGAAGGCTCTAATGTTGATAAGTGTCTATTTTTATGAAACCATTATTTCACATTGAATTTATGAAAGATCCGACTACAGGAGAGACTGGAAGTGACTGAAGTCTAAGGTGCTTACAGGAACCTTTTTAAAAAACGTTTGACTGAAATAGAGTACCAGCTTAGTCTCAACATTTTTTTCGCTTTCTGAGTCGAAATATTTTAAAGTTAAGCATCTGCATTGAGGTCTTTTGTGCGCATTCTTTTAGTACCTGAAGCAACAGGGATAACAGTTATCTGGCAAATTGGTGGCAATTGAACAGAGGCTTTAAGAAGTGGCAAAATTTTACCGTCGACTATTTCAACGCTCCCGAATTTTCCGCTTATGTCCTCTCTCTGGTGATCCTCCCTCAATTTCGATCACTTTCGATTCGTTATTTTCAATTATTCAAATGAATGTCATTCTTTGACTACAAATTTTTATGTACTAAGTACAAGTTTCTGCAGCCCAAGGAGGAGAGACAAAGCCTGAGACTAAAGAGCTAGCTGAGGAAGGTAAAGAGAATGATTTTTTTCTTGAACTGTACATTGTGCAACATAAGTTTCCTTTATTTCCGCATATAGTGGAAGTCACCTTTTCTTGAACTTATCTGCCATCTGGGCCAATTTCCTGGCTTACTCACAAAGTGACAGTGACGGCAACTCTATTGCTTTATATACGTCAGTCTTAAGGTCCTTATACTTCATCTTGATTAATAACTTTGCTATCACACAGCTGACAAATCTGTGGAGCAGGTGGAGAGTGAAGAGATTCCAAGGGCAAGTGACAAAGGTAAAGGAGAGGGTAGCTTTAATTGGTCACTCAAGAGGTTAAGGAGGTTATGGAAACATATCTTTCACTTTAGTAGTCGCTGAAAAACAGAAACAGAAAAAATATTCCATGAAATGCTTCAGTAAAAACAAGATTGAACGGCTGAGTACTAATGTACCTTTTATCAAACACATTGTCTTCTGGAGAAGACGGAAGAGGGCACCAGCTTTGCCTCGTTCATTTTCGGCTCTCTGCGTCAGCCGAGTTAAGAGAGTGTCTCTGTAAGAGCGGTCCGGTCGATTTTGCTTGAGACACGGATTTCGCTCGTTTCTCGTGTGTTGTAAGACATTCATGTACCTATACTAAAACCACAATCAGTTTGATCGGATCTCTTTATTTTTCAGAGTTTTAAGGAAATTAAATTTCACTCGAGCGAAGGCTTGTTGTGACACTTTTCAAGACTTTAATTTCATACAACTTTAGAGGACAATTTACAAAAAACTACGGAACTCAGCAAAAAACAAATACCACAGCCATGTATATTAACTCTATCTTATCTATCGAGGCGACTTTCGTAAACATCACGTGTCAATCAAGGAAACAGGAAGACTTGAATGACACCTTATCGGTTCGCCTAAATCAAACACGCCAAAACCGATCAAATTCAAGGTAAATTTTTGAAAAAGTGAGGCGTTCTTAACTAATCCAACTAACATAGCTAGGAAGTAGGTGCCATAGAAAAGATAACTACAGAAAAAAACTTTGCGGCCCGACCTTTACGAGAACTTTATAACTCAGTGAACTTACCTAATTTTCGGCAATCTCCAAGTTTGGCCGCCATTTTGAGGGACTTGTCAACATGAAGCGTAACCGATATAAATCAAGCAGGTTAATCTAAAACCGTCAGAAATATATAAGAAAGCAATTCAAATGAACTTTACTTTCAATTCAAGCGGCAAAATTTGAAATTGTTTGTTAAACTTACCATCCCCATGCGACCATTTATTCCAACAATAATAACACTACAACTTTCTGAATTCCCCTCGTCGATTCCACCGCAAGAAATAACCTGTGCCACCCAAGCTTTGACTCGAATGTGAAGTACGAATCAAATAACATAACTGCTTCATCTTCGCGGCAATATGACGCTGGTATTTTGATTTTCCAATCGACAAGAACGGTGATCAAGAATCGATCGGTTTGTTTACCTCGTAAACGTGACCGCTGACCTGCTGCTGAGTGAAAACAGTTCGGTTCAGTGGCGAGGGGCGGGGTGAGGGGTGGATGCGGGCAGATTATCAGAAGGTTTTTGGGAACATTCGATAAACATTAGGATTCTCAGTCTTAATGCGAAGGCATACTTCGTGTTGCAGACAACTTTTGTTTTACTTAGTATTCTTTTAATTTCAAATACACTTCGTTCCAAATAGGACTAGCATCAGTTCATAGATTTAAAAACAAATCTTTACCACGTAAATAAATGTGTTTAGATAATCGAGATAACCACTGAACCTCTTGTATCGCACCGGAAATAACTTGTCTTGTCTTTGCCCAACTCTGAGAGCGTGGAGCGGCGAAGACGCGAGATACGAGTCTCGCGTCTCGCGGATTCACCATGCTCACAGGATATGCGTGACCTCACTATCTTTAAGAAAAATAAGAGACTACTCGAAGTCTGTATTCCGTTCAACCATTTTATAAGAGTGACGCGAGTCTTTCAATTGAATGAGAAAGTCACAAACCCATTCTTTACCTCACTAGCGTAACCACTGACCACTCACGAATTACAGTAGGCTTCTCCTTTGACGCGGAAATTGAAATCGTATCGAATATACAAAGTTATAATGAGTTCCTTTAGATCTCCCGAACTTGTATCGCGTTGGAAACAATTACAAGTACAGGAAGAAGTCGTTCACAAGCGAGACGTTCATTATGTCTCAGGACTGCTTTTTGAATAGCAAAGATGGGAAAAAACTTTGGTTCATCGTGTGGCTTAAGTGGTTTGGTACGACTGTCTGAATACAATGACGAAGTAAAACATCATTTGATAAGCTGCCACCTGTCTAAAGAGGTTTTTAAGTGAAAATGAGCTAATCTTGGCAAGGATTGGCCTATTTCACCTCGCTCAGGAGGATAAACAAAAAAATGTGGATTTGCTGTAGGCATCGCTACACTCTGGGGAAGTTTTGGAGAAGTGCAAAGGTAACATCCTGATCATGATGGTGTCAGGAAGCGTATCCAAGGCAGAGATGTAATTACCTTGCATATGTCTCAGGACGTTCAAAAGCTGTTTGGAGTTATTATTCTAGTTGAATCAGGTGGTCTTCAGTAACATTTTCTGTTATCTATTTTTGTCACGTGACATATCTGCTCGAAAAGAGAAGAAATTCTTTATTAGATGAAGGGTACTTAAGTACACATCACGTTGAAAAACTCTCCCCACCGATTTTTCCTACATTCTGTTAATCAAAAGTTTCAATAATTATAAAGGCATTCTTGTTGATCGTCTTAATAGTAACAGTTTCCAGGATCCAAGGGGAGCAAAAGAGAGAACAATTTTCTGTGTAGCTAAGTAAGGCGACATGCCGGCTTTATACTTCTTCCGGCGTGATAACGATAATGATGACAACAATGGGCAAAAAGCACCGTCCGCTAATGATGACGATTATCATAGTTATTAACAATTCTCAGTTATAGTCCTGAAAAAAATCTCAAGGGGTCCTTTGAACCATCCTCTTAATCTCGCCAGAAGTCAAAGTTGCCTAAACTCATTCTAAGGTTCGTGCGATTTTACGACGAATTTTCAATTCCGGTGTGTTGCTCGCGCGACTTTGGATAGAAAAAACCTGCACGCGCAATAACTTAAAAGAACGTGTCAGCGGAATGAATCAAATCTCTATCACTTTGCATACATTCTTGGGAACAGAAAAAATTACTTAGAGCAAACATTCTAAGTATAGTGTTCATTCCGTGCAATGGGGCATAAATAAAAGGTTCTGGTGGAAAAGACATTTTATTTTATACCACTGATGACAAGCAAAAAGGTTATATGGGTGCCCGGTTAAAAATATATTGATAACTCTATTAATTAATACCAGTTCTAATTTAAAGGAGAAAGTTATGAGAATAAAATAAAAATTGTCTGTACCTCGAAGCATGCCTTCACTGTTTAGACTGATAGTCCTAAAGCTTTTTGAGCATGCATTCGAATATCTTATGGCGATAAGCCCGCCAACCACCCCACCCCGCGCTATGCTGTTTTCACTTAGCGGCTGGTCAGCGGTCACGTTTACGAGGTAAACAAACCGATCTATTCCTGATCACCGTTCTTGTCGATCGGAAAATCAAAATACCAGCGTGATATTGCCGCGAAGATGAAGCAGTTATGTTACTTGATTCGTACTTCATATTCGAGTCGAAGCTTGGGTGGCACAGGTTATTTCTTGCGGTGGAATCGACGAGGGGAATTCGAACACTAGTTGTAGTGTTTGAATTGTTGAAAGAAATGGTCGCATGAGGATTGTAAGTTTAACGAACAATTTCAAATTTTGCCGCGTGAATTGAAAGAAAAGTTCATTTGAATTGCTTTCGTATGTATTTCTGACGGTTTTAGATTAACCTGCCCTATTTATATCGGTTACGCTTCATGTTGACAAGTCCCTCAAAATGGCGGCCAAACTTGGAGATTGCCAAAAATTAGGTAAGTTCACGGAGTTATAAAGTTCTCGTAAAGGTTGGGCCGCAAAGTTTTTTTCTGTAGTTATCTTTTCTATGGCACCTACTTCCTCGCTATGTTAGTTGGATCAGTTAAGAACGCCTCACTTTTTCAAAAATTTATCTTGAATTTGATCGGTTTTGGCGTGTTTGATTTAGGCGAACCGATAAGGTGTCATTCAAGTCTTCCTGTTTCCTTGATTGACACGTGATGTTTACGAAAGTCGCCTCGATAGATAAGATAGAGTTAATATACATGGCTGTGGTATTTGTTTTTTGCTGAGTTCCGTAGTTTTTTGTAAATTGTCCTCTAAAGTTGTATGAAATTAAAGTCTTGAAAAGTGTCACAACAAGCCTTCGCTCGAGTGAAATTTAATTTCCTTAAAACTCTGAAAAATAAAGAGATCCGATCAAACTGATTGTGGTTTTAGTATAGGTACATGAATGTCTTACAACACACGAGAAACGAGCGAAATCCGTGTCTCAAGCAAAATCGACCGGACCGCTCTTACAGAGACACTCTCTTAAATTTCAAGGGCATTTACGTGTAGGCGTTGTATACCCACTTATTCAGTATCTGAAGCAACAGAGACAAAAGTGATTGATGAATTGGTGGCAAACGTTGACCTTCGTCAATTGCAATACTTCAAATGAACATCATTTAATAGGTACAATATGTTGTAATTCAATTTCTTCAGAAGGAGGAAAAAAGCTTGACACAGAAGAGCTAACTAAGGAAGGTAAATACAACGATTCATTTTTTTTTAAGAATTATACATTATTTACCATAACTTTCACCCAGTTATTTTTGCATACTATGCAAGCATTATTATTATTGTAATAATTATTATTATTTATGTAATTTTTTATAAATTTAAAGCTAACTGGGCCAATTTACTGATTTAATAGAAGGGCCATGGGCCGAGTTTACCATCTAGACAACTTTATATATTTATGTACTTTACCTCATTATAAAAAATAACTTTGCTATCACACAGCTGGCAAATCTGAGGAGAAAGTGGAGAGTGAAGAAATTCCAATACCTGGTGATGAAGGTAAAGGATAGGGAGGGTTTTTTATTTGTTACTCAAGAGGTTAAGGCACCAGCTTAGTTATTGAGGCATATCTTTCATCTTGGTAGCCAATGAAAAATGAATGATTCGTAAACATGCTGAAGTAAAGGAAAAAGAAATAACTTGAAAGACTGAGTTCTAATTTACTTTTTGTTCAATTAATCATCTTTTAAAAAAGCTCAAAAGGCAGAAGAAGAAGAAGAGGAAGAAAAGAGGCTTCAGCCTGACATGGACACAGAGGAAGGTAGAATTCTTTATAAATCAGCCAACATAGACTCGATGTGGTCATGAATTAACATATAATCTGTCCACGTTATTGTCTGAGGAAAGTTGAAGCGCGGCGGTCCACATCAGAAGTGATTGAATTAAGAGAAAATAAGAGTACTTGAGTACTATTGTACTTCATCACAGTGAACGGCCAAGACCTGACTTGCAATACTGACACTAAATATGGCACCTTTGAATCTTCCAGAGCTCTCTCACTTGTTGTAACATTTCTTAGCTATAAAGATGTTTGCTTAGATGGAGGAAACATAGCTGCCACGTGGTAAAGCTAATTAACTAGAAGCGAGAACATCAACTTTTCAAACTCTTTAACACTGACAAGTTAGAATTGTGTTAGCAAAAACATTGATTAATTATTAAGTGGCTTGATACATTTAAGTGGCTTAATACATATATTTTTCTCTTTTCGTATTCCAAGCAGGGGAAGAAGAGGTTTTTGATACCAGACTTTAGTTCTTGCTTTTCGAACCAAGGTAAATGTTTGTTGTGTCTTCTTCAATAGTGAGTGCCACTGACTGAAGGGTGCGGAAAACCTTTAAAAAAAATTGTGCACTATTTGATATCTTATCAAACTTATGAAACTAGTTTCAGATTTGAGATGAAGGGTGAAATTTTCGTACTTTTGCTCTGATGCATTTCCGTGTACATGCATGGGCTGTTGACTCCTGATTTCTTGAACCTTCAGTCTCTAGAACCTCTTCATAATCTGAATAATACTGTCTGGTCAACGGACCAACTGGTGAGCTGGCCACAGCGCCGTCAGATTACATTAACTGATTAAGCTGACAGACAGATGGTATAACTATCTGCTTGACTTTCTGCCTGACTGTCTGCCTGACTGTTTCCCTTGCTGTGGGCATGGAACTAAACTGATTCATTTTCTAGCTGCCTGCTGAGTCAGAAGCCTGAACCAGTTGACCGACTGACGGTTGGTTGATCAAGCAAACAATTTATTAATACACACGTTTTGCAATAAATAAATCAATGTGCTTTTACTCCTTCCATTACTAAAGAGACCGTACGGACTGAAGAAGAGAATTCAAGAATTCAAGAAGAAATGGAATTCTAGTAATCGTTATGTAGTGTCTGTGGAAGTATCTTAGTCAAAACAATCCTTTTTGTTTATTTTCCCTTCGATAAAATAATAACATAAGTTAGTTAGCTGAACTATAGATTGCATAACATGGTATAGAACATATTGGGTGCTATTTCTGAATGGGCGTGTAGTGGCAGTTCTGTCTTCATTTCCGTTTGATCTTGTCTGTTTTCTTTTTAATGTTTATTTTTTGTTTGTTTATTTTATTTAATTTTTGTGTGTGTATGTGTGTTGACTTTGACAAGTTTAACTACTTGTTAGAGTTTTTCTTTTAGCATATTTCACGATTGCATTTTTTTAGCGAATAATAGCTCATTTCTAAGTTCTTTAATCTAAAAGAAAACAAAGCATTTACTGTTTAACTTCTCACATCGTTAATATTTAATAATATCCTGATGATCTAAATAGTTAATTTCATACAACGCTTTGACTCGTTTACGAGAATTTTATTCGGTAAGAGTTACAGTAACGGTTATTTGGGGCTTCAGATTATGTTAAAGAACTCAGAAAATTTTACGGCCTGGGATTTAGTTCTGAGAGACTCTGCATGATCATAACAACTATATAAATACCCCAGTTCCACAGCTAAGTATCGATATCTTTTTTTTTGTTTTTTTTTTCTTCTATTTCATCACTATCTCTTAGAGAAGAATAATTTAAAAAATGTAGCAAAAGAATAGTTAACATTTTATTGGATGAGAAGTCATTAATCAGTTCTTTGGCAGTTTATTAAGTTACCCAAGTAGTAATCTAAATAGTCGATTTTTTAGAATTTTTATAACTCCTTTTCGAGCATTACAATACAACCTACATGTAAAGTGAGGTTTTTTTTCGTGATTGTAGGACGTTTATCGCGAGTGCACATTTATCAAATAACTTATAAAAACATTTAGGTATGCCAGGGAGTTTAGTGGTTCAATAAAAATTATAATTGTTTATTTTCACAACTCGCTTGTGAGAATTTTGCACCCAGACTACGCTTCAAAAAACAAAAAAAAAATACAAGACATTGCTTATTAGAGGTTTTGAAGTTTATTAATAAGCTAGGTAGCCCATTTAATAGAATTTTCATAACTCCTTTGCGAGCGTTATAATCATTAGGACTTAAAGTGATGTCCATATAGATCATGCTTACATTACTGATAATTCACTCAAAATAAAAAAGTAATGAAAAGGTCTAAGAATATCACTAAATTAGATATTTGGTAGTGAATTGAAGTCTAATTTGTAGTTAATTTCTAGATTGTTTAACTCATTTTGAGAATTCTAATTCATTGTAGAACGTGATATTCAAATAACTTCGTGATTTGGCTCAAACGTGCTCATCAAACATGGCTTTTACAGTAAGGATAATTTGAACACGAACGTGCCTTCTAGAGGAACATGGCACAGAGCAAAGAAAATTGAAACAAGTGGAAAAGTTGTCAATAAGCGTGCCATGTTTACTGTAAGTCAGAGCTTTCAATAAAACACCTTTTAGACCTTATGCTTGATTCTGATGTCAATAAACCCAAGGAAAGTTGTAAAGTCTGGCTTGGGCTTCATCGGCAGCGTTGTTGATAAGTGACTGGTCATAATTGCCCTTCCTTCTCTCCAGAAACGAGGCATGAACTTATATCTTCAAATTGGCTAGTGAGATATTGCAAATGGGACACAATGTCAGCGTCGAGGGGGGAGGGAGAGAGAGCACTCAGGAAATATTAAGGTGATTTAGGAGGGGGACGGTAACGTCAGTCAACAACGGCGCGCTCAGCAAAAACAGCGGTAAGAAACTCGGTCGATAACTTCTCTCCGTTATGTTTTATAAATGAATTAGCAGTCGTTGCAACGACACGTCAGCATTATGTTTGTTCTTGAAAATGGAAACTTGGGCTCTTTAAAGATCGCCATCACAAGGACGACAACATGATCTTATTAAGAGTTATGCAACAAGCAACAACAAATAAAACCAATAAAATTGGTTGTCATTTTCCTTGCACAGCCTGAGCATGACCTTCTTGTCTTAGTTTTCATCGGCATTGATCTAAAATTTAAGACATAAAAAGTGCAAGCCTGAGCTAATTCTGGCATTGTAGGCATCTGATTTCAATCCGCAGAACATTCATTCCTCACGGTGAAAACGATAATGACATCAAAAAACAAAGTAATAGAGTGGGTAAGCATCGTAATATATATTACTTTGATTGACTGGCTTAACTTCAACATGCAGGAAGTTTAATTCACGATCAATTTCAACAGCATTCTACTCTCATAATTCTCAAGCAAGGTTAGAGGAATGTATGAAAGAAAAGCCTCTGCATTTAGTCCTAAATTAAATGGAAATTAGTTTTGAAATCATCCAGATAGTATTATCTCGTACACAAGAGCACAATTTACATAATTCTTGGGCGTTTTGATCGCGACGGGAAAAGCAGCGAAATGACGTCCGGAACTTGTTGGGGAGAACGGCAACGCCAACAACGGAAGTCAAAATAGAGTTGTGTGCAGGCTATCCGTGCGCTCTCCCGTTCTGAACGAAAACCCGTCCTCTTACTAAATCACACTATCATATCGATTATGGTCCTTATGGTGTTCTGTACTGAGTTTGACAAACTTCTCGTAAAAATGAAATTCTTTTTATTTTCTTCCATCGTTCCAGTTGGGTTCGTTATGTCTCTAAGTAAGCGTTCCTCCTGGGGCCCTGCGCCAGGAGTAGTTGGTGGGTTTGGTCGTGGTGGAGGTGGATCAGAGGATAATAGTGCATCAGGCAGAGGTGATGGGTACTCTGGGAGATGTGGTGCTACCCATGCGAAACAAGCCGGAGGTGGAGGAAGCTCATACCATAATGGCACAGATTGTTCTGGTTTGATCGGTGGGAACTAGAATGATTCCTTGTGTACCAACAAATAATTGTTTATGTTGTGATTGGAACAGTTTTATCTATATCCCAGTCCAGTTTCTAGCTTCATTTACCCTCTGATTTCAAATCTCGTTGATTTAAATCCTACTTCTACGGAGGAAAAATAAAACAGACGATCCCATTTCTCGATCGCCCTTAGGATTCTCGGAAAGAGATTACGAGAGTAATGAGAACTCTACTTTTTGAAATATTAACAGCACCATTATTTGGGTGAACAATACTGAGCTATAAATGTTATAATGAACGCCTTGAAATAGTTACTGCTGTACTGCACGTTATAAGATATTCTGGATAATTGAAACTGACCTGAAAACTGTATCTTATTTACTAAGGAAATCGAGGTTCTGTCCATCAAATATTCAAATATACCCTCGCAGTTTTATTTTCTCATAGTTCATTATCAACAGGTCATGAGATCATATCGTTCAAAGAAATCTAGCCGTCATCTATCTGTACAAGATCTGCTGATTGATCAATCACTCAGAAAATTTACTTATTTCTTGTTCTTAGTCATTATCTGACTAAGAAAAGAAAAGGATTATTCTAAAATGTAAAGCGGAAACTAATCAAACACTTGTTTAAAAACACACGGGAAAGTGAAACTAAACAATTAAAGTGCGCGATGTGTCTTCCTTTGTAATCTCTCTCTCGGTAAATGAAGATGTAAAATGTAGTGAAAAAAGTTACCTACCCGTTATTTGATCCCCAGAACAAAGTTTTAAACAGTTCCCACTGGTAAGGGCGCTATCACATCGCTTGAATAGAAAACAGGGTATGAATAAGATATGTAATTTTACAAGTTGGTTATTTTGAAAGTTTATTTTAAAAATAATAAAGCTTTAGGCGCATTTTTCGCAGCAAATTTGACAGGTGATACCTGTTGTTACGCTTTTTAAACATGGAATAGTTCTTAATAATATTTCTATTTCGGAGGGCCTTTCGAGTTTTCCAAATTCATGGTACTGACTTTAAGAACCATAAGGGAAGTCAAGGTTTAAGCACTTTTTTCCTCTTATGAAAAATGTAATATATATTACTGATCTTACGTACCAGTCAAAGAAAGTAATGGCGAGTTGTGTCATTAAACATTAACGATGTACCTTACTTTCTCGATATGAACATTTTCTATTCTTAACAAGAAACTCACCTAAATTTCAACAACGTTATATTTCGTATTTATTGTATCGGGAAAATGTGTCTCCAATCTCTCTCGCTTTAACTCATTCAGAAGAAATTTAATGATTAGTGGGTTATACACAACTTCTTTGAAAGAGATAAAAATTTATGATAAAGAGAGAAGCTGTAGCATCTGAACGCTAAGATGCTTGCAGAACTTACCTTATGTCAAAAATTCTCTAAAACAGAAAATAATCTGATTATGCTTTGCTAAGTTAGGGATTCGCCGTCCAAGAGTATGCATATCTATTTTCAATGAAAAGAAATCATCCTACCTTGACAATTATAATGGATTTTGCAACACGCACACGGGA
The DNA here is from genome assembly GCF_036669915.1 of Pocillopora verrucosa. Lineage (NCBI taxonomy): Eukaryota > Metazoa > Cnidaria > Anthozoa > Scleractinia > Pocilloporidae > Pocillopora > Pocillopora verrucosa. Next base: position 18,294,770 of record NC_089316.1, on the reverse strand, counting down.
ATAAACTGAACGATAAAGGAATAAGTCGTTAGTATACCTCAGCTGGCTCAACAACAGACAGAGCTGCATCTTAAGTATTTGTTTGCTTCTTTGCTTTATTTGATTTTATTTTTTCTCCTTTTTATATATTAGTTCTCAGAGAACGATTCAGAGCATAATAAAAAAATATATATCATTTCTTCGCTTGTGATTGGCTCAAAAAACTCCTATTTTCCACTCATTCGATTGCCAAGTTGTCATCAGAGAGTTTGTTATCTGACAAATTAATGAGCCGATCACATTCAAAGTTGTAGTTTAAAACAATCAATCAATCAAAACCCTGGTTTCAATCACCATAACAACAGTGTACAGACTTTCTTCAAAATGGAGAATTTTTCCCATGAACAGTGGCAATATTTTAGAGCACAGTAGTGAGGTTAGTATCAGTCTATTAAATGCAAATCTTCCCTTTCTTTCATAACTTGACTATACTTCTTTTCTCGGAAATTGTAATTTTTTGTGATAAATTGGTGATAAGACTTCATGTCGTCCAATTAGGTCTGTAATCATAGTCGTGATAAACAACTCGGAATCCTGCTGTGCAGCCGTCCGAGTTTGTCACTCGTATTATCACTGACCAAACTGGACTCCACTGAGTACTATTACCATTAAATACCCAAAAACTTATCTGAATTCTTTATCACTCAAACGAACCTCAGGGTTTTGGTTTTTAATTATTTCAAATTCTTCTCACTGAAAAATACGAGTTTGTGGTAATGATGATGAAATTATGAATTAAAGTTGCCCTGTATTGCATTTAAGAAGTTCTCGCTCAACACTGGTATAAGGGTGGGGAAGCCATTTTTGGTTTGATGCTTCGAAGAAACACCTTTACCTGGCATTTCGACTGCTGCTACAAACCAAGTGCCGTCTGAGTGATAAATTGCGACGTTTATTATGTTTACTACATAAATGGCATACCCTAGTGTCACCTCCGCCACTGCGACACAGATTAAATCGATGCTGGTTGAAAAAATTATGAATTTTGGGTAATCGTATCATAATTGGTTACATTTATGTGTATTATGCTTTGGTACTCTTACAGCCAGTAAGCGCTCTATGACTGGTCATGAATACCCCCTTATTTAAAGATCAGAAAAAAAATAACAACAACGAAATAAAACACTGACAAAGAAGAAAAAAGGGGGAAAAAAGAACAGAGTCAATTAGATTTTTATCATTTATTTGAAAAGTTTTCTCGAAGATGGAAAAGTAAGTGATAAGTAAATTTGCAATATCAAAATGTTCTCAAATCCATCTTTTTTTTCTGCTATTCATTTTCAGAATCTTAGTGGGACGTGATGTAGCATATGCGTTGTCAATTTCAAAGGATCAAATTCCAATGGCAATAAAACGAATTTATCAGATCTATTGCCCGATCAATTGTATAGTTGGTATGGTGTGGTTCTATACATGTAATTTACGGTTTGCCTAGTTGCATGCACCGTTAGTCGTTTACATAAACAATTACAATACTGCTCGTTAAATTGAGCGGAGATGACCTACTTTTCACATGACTTTAACCTAATAAAAATGGTTAAAACTCACCTCCTTACTTTTGGTTCAATATAAGTAATTCAAAAAGGAAAAATAACACTAGTAGGTTATATTCAAAAACGTTAGCAGATAGTCAATCTGAGGTGACTTAAGTCAGTTTCTTCCTTTTTTGTTGACTCAGCCAATTAAAACAAGTGGAAATAAGTTATTCCAACCATAAATTGAGAACAAATCTGACCCATATTAAGTAACTTTAAAAAAAACAAAACAAGTGAGACGAATCGACCA